>NW_024350397.1:1388131-1435639 GCF_902729225.1 Pteropus medius
CAGAGGTGGGCCCAGGCATCTACCTGAATATTCCACATCACTGCCAAGTGACCTCAGAGTCTGCAGCTGAAACAGAGCTGGACCTTGTTAATATCCCAAGCCCCAAGAAACAGTGAACTCCATTTCACTGAACTACATGTGTAGACCAGCACATTTTAGTGATACTTTTAATATCATGGAATTGAACGCAAAATGTTTGTTCCTTCTTCCTTCCTTCCTTCCTTCCTTCTTTCTTTCCTTTTCTTCCTTCCTTCTTCCTTCCTTCCTTCTTCCTTCCTTCCTTCCTTCTTCCTTCTTCTATCCTTCTTCCTTCTTCTTCCTTTATTCTCTCTTCCTCCTTCTTTTCATGTTTTTTTTATATAACAATGTTTTTTTTTTAACAACGTAACTTTTCTTTCTTTCTTTCTTTCTTTCTTTCTTTCTTTCTTTCTTTCTTTCTTTCTTTCTTTCTTTTCTTTCTTTCTTTCTTTCTTTCTCTCTCTCTCTCTCTCTCTCTCTCTCTCTCTTTCTTTCTTTCTTCTTTCTTTCTGTCTTATTTCTTGTTTTGCCTCATTTTGATTGGCTTTGTTTATTTTGTTTGTGTCACCTTGTTAGGCAGAAAATTCAAGGAACACAAAGATTCCCTTTAGTCTAGTTTGGATAATAAACATTAAAGGAGTGACTATTGTTCACTAGATTTCTGTTGCCTCTGTCAATTGAGAGATGAATAAAACATCTGTTCAACACTTATGTGATAAACGCTAGGGAAAATGCATAAATAGATAGAAATAGGAGCCAGGACAAGATATTCCCGACTCAGAGGGTGCAGCAAAGGCACATGGAGAAGGTGACACTGAGATTATAGCTGAGCGTCTGCATTTGCATTTCTAAGGTGCCACCTCTTATCGACAAGTCAGAAAAACCCAGAATCAGAGTTCAACAGAGCTAGGTTGAGGTGACAGCCCTGCCTATTGCCATCTGTATTAATCAGGGTGAGCTGACTGTAGTAACAAGTAGCACCCACATCTCAAAGACTTAATGTAGTAAATGCTACTTCTTGCTCATAACACAGACCAGCGCCAGTCGGTGGGTTCTGCTCCATATGGACATTCATGCTTCTTATATGGCTCCTACTATTCTAGGGCCTCATCTTCCTTGGCAGGCACTCGAAGAGGGGAAAGAGAGATGGCAGAAGGATGCACTTACTTATAAGCCGCCTCGGGCCAGAAATGACCCACATCACTTCTGTTTACTTTCCCTGGGAGAGAACAAGCTATATAGCCTGCTGAGATGCCAGGAGACAGAAGTACAGTCTAGCCGTGGGCCCACAAAGCGGATGTGGGTGGGTGGATGTAAGCAATCTCTGTAGCCCTAGCAATGTTGCAGCAATCAAGTCACCAGACTTCTGTGAATCCTGGACACTGTGGCTGAGACCACAGCTACCGTCTTCTGGGTGAAGGAAGGACCTACATCTTGGCCACCTACACGCTTCTCTGTTACCTGGAAGCATTTCAATCATCAGCTGTCACAGTCACATCGGTCAATTAATCAACAAGCTTCTTGCCAGGCCCTGTGCTGGTCTGGAAACACAGCTGTTCTCTCGTCCCGATAAAGACTATACACATCACATCTTCAGAGACACTCTCGTATATTGCACAGTTTTCTTTCCGTTCTAACTCTGAGAAATCTGTTAGAGTAAATTTTATGTGTATTAAGAGGGTGTCAAGTATCTATGCCTTTCTTTAAGCAGCTTAATCCATGATTGCCTCCAATCTTTGGATCTTATGTATTTTCTTAGAGGACTGAAATGTTACTCTTTTTTCATGCCCGGAGATGACAAAAGACTAGGTCACGAAGAATGACCTTGCCTGGCTGTTTTGCTTCCAGAGTGTGAGGTCGTCCAATATAAAACACTCCAGATACGTTTCCTGGTACAACATGCCTTGAAAATTATATGCTTTCGACTCAAAGCATAATTGGATACAAGAAACTAATGTTCGTGCTGTTTTATAACATGTTTCTCATAGCCTGTGGCCTTTCGTCCCATCCCTGCCCCCTCCTTGAGTGCACAACTGTTTCAGAGAAGAGATTAAACCTCAAAAGAATCTGAATGTAATCTTTGAGCGGCTATGGATTTGTCAGGAAAACCCTGTCTCCACAGCAGGCTGGATTCTGTTACCCTGCACCACATTCGTCACTGAATCCCAACTGGCAGTGTTTTCACAGACATTTGGGAGAAAAAAAAAAAAGGAAAGATAAAATTTATGGATGTCCTAGAGTTCTCGCAGTAATCTCACAATGTTAATCTTTGGTGTTAATGGTGTGGAAGCTACAGACTGCCCCTCTGGAAATTGAAAACGAGGACATTTAAAAGAAATCAAAGAGCGAATATCAAACGAGCAATACCTTTTCCATCATCTATTCTGCTGTCTATGTAATCCTCCATACTTTAGTCTGAGAGATCACTTGAGATTCTGGGGGCCTTTCAGGAGATTATCTGTATCAGCTAAGGCTTTGAAGTAGGGGCTGCTGGCATCTCATTACTGACAGAGATCAAAAACCGAAGCGGAGTGCAGTCACCGGCCTGTCGGGCCTCATTCACACATCACAGAAGCACTAAATTATCAAAGTCCACACGATCTTTATGTGCTACCTGCTTGGCCACAAATAGCCCTTCCTGCCTCCCGCCGCCTTTCTCTCCCTTGTTCTCGCTTTTCTTTCGACTTGCCCTAATTCCCTCTGCGTTTCCTAAGTCGAGGAAGTCTGAAAGGTTGTAATGGCAGTTCTCGTCTCAGTTAAGAACATATTTTCAAAACTTTTGAAAAAAAAAAAAGATCTCATGTGCTTGAATAGTTTAAACGGAAACTGTGCTTTTGATGGAAAAATGTAACAACAGGTCACTCTGTGATTTATTGGTGCCATGGCGAGTTTAGCCATGGAATGAAATTGTTTTACTGACGGTTTGAACCTGGCATTGAATGGAACCGAAGAGTACGTGAGGTTTACCGCGTGGTGTTTGTGAATCTAGACTGTGAATCAGCATCGTCTCCTACGCGCAGTGCTGTGTCACGGTGGGAAGTTATCAGGGAAGGTGGGAAAGAATAGGCAGGAACACTCAGCACCTGTCCAGGTTACTGTTTAGATTTCCCAGACAACTTCCCACCTCCAGAGGCAGGTCGTCAGGCCAAGATGCTGCAGGCCATCATGGGAGCTCTTTATCTACTCTTGGCTTTTCTCTTCTTGTCCTCTCGGCCAGTGCCTGCTATTCTTTTGCAAAAAAAAAAAAAGAAAGAAAGAAAAAAGAAAAAGAAAAATCAATATTATTGCTCTTGTACTTGGGTCAGATTCACTCAACAAAATGCTAACCCTGAATCAATCCATTCACCTTCTCAAATGCCATCCCTCCACTGTGGTGTCCCACCCCTCCACTGTTGGAGGCTGCTGGAAAAAGTCACGTAACTGTATCTTCACGGTCTCCAACATCAGTTAGGTCTGCAATCCTTCCGTGTTTTTCCAGTCAGCTCTGCAATTCTCCTCTTAGAAAAACTTACCTCTCCTTGAGCTCCCATTTATCACTCTCCCAAATACTTTTGGCTAATTGACTTGTTTTCTCATCATGATTAAAACAAAAGCCATCAGGCAGAAACTCCCTCCAAATTCTAACTCCCTCCCTCTCTTCCACCTGTAAATCTCCCACACTCTGCCCACCCTTGTCCTCTCTCTCCAGTCTCAATAAGATAATTCCTTCCTCTTGACAATGGCCAACCCCAACCCACCTGCTCAAAACTTCATCCCCTCCCCACTTCTTAAGAGCCTGAAGTTTCTCAACTCATCTTTTCTCCTCCTGTATTTTCAACAGCTCCTATTCAAACGGCTCTTTCTCACTTGCATTTATACATATTCAGATACCTCCCACCTGAAAAGCAAACCAACTAACTCATCCTTTGACTCCATGTTTCTTTTTAACTATTGCCTTTTCATTGATTTCTGCTATTAGCATTTCATAGAAACTCTTCTCCCCGAAGATTGTGATGACTGCCTTACCAGCAAATTCAATGGCCACTTCAGTTTTTACCTGACTTGTCTTCTCATTGGCATTCAACGTAACCAACAGCTCTTTCTTTCCTTTGCTTTCTTGGATGTCAAACTTTCTTTATTTTTCTTTTATCTCTATGGGTGTCCCCCCAGAGAAGTGGTTACCACCTAAAAAGTACTTAATAAATGTTTAAACAAATAAATTGCATTTATTTCCTCTTGATTTCTGTTTCTCATTCTTTTCTCTTTCTTTTTTTAAAAATTCTTCCTTAAGCGATAGATGAATTAGAATCTTGATCCTTGGAAGGAGATGAGAGGGTTATTGATTCTTACCCTACCTTGCATGATGTAAACTCAATGATCTGAATATCTATAGAAAGTTAACCGATGGGAAATAGGTCCCTGGCCCAGGTGCTAATATGTGATCATGGAACCACCTAGAAGGAGAGGAAGCCACTGAGAGCATGTGCATGAACTGGCTCATAATCTTTCATGAGATGATAAGGCGTTTTGTCAATATGTCATAAACTCAAAACTAAGAGCAGTGTATAGTCTTTTCTCTTTGAAATTCCTCAAAATACTTATTATTTCTGAATGATTTCTGGTGGCTAAAAATTTCTCAACATGTGACTCTAGCAATTATAAAATGCAACTTAAAGTCTATTTTTTGGAAAAATCAACATTTTCTTTCTAATAACAGAACCTAGATGTCTTGACAAAATGGAGGCAGACAAGAAGTTTTGTACAATTCTACCTCTCTTCTGTATCTTTATTCTGGCATTTTGGAAGCACTAAATTGTCTGTGGTCAATTTACAAAAAACAAACAAACAAACAAACAAAAAACTAAAAATACATTCAAATTATTAAAGGTCTACTTTGTGCCAAGAATCATGCTTTACATATACCAGTCTTCACATCTATAAGGTAAACATTATTATATCCATTTTGTGAATGACAAAATTGAGGTTAGGGAGGCACTTTACCCAAGGCCATGTAGATAGCAAGTCACAGAGCCAAGATTTCGGCCAGCTCTGTTGGCCCCGCAATCATTCCTTAGCCCCAGAAGGCCTCCAAATGCTACTGTCATCGAGGTCACCAGGTATAATATCCAGGTCCAGAAATATTTAATCAGAGATGCTGATGCATTTACACTAAACTAGCACAGGTGTTACCTCCTGCGTTGATCTGTTCCTCTCTATGAAGGGTACTAGGGAGCAACTGAAAGAGTAAAGGAAAGAGGAAGAGGAGGGCCCCATCGTAGATCCTCACCATTCATTCAACAGACCCATGTATTGAGCAAGGTATTTGACTAGGTACTTGGCAGATTCAAAGGTGAATAAAATCCTATTTCTACCTTTAGAGAGCTTACAGTTTAGCAGAGGAGAGAGGCAAGTGTCCAGAATCACAAAATTATGAGGAAGGATGTGACACATGACAAAGGGAAGTTCAAAGGGCACCGTAGATGAGGAAGGAGAGTGGAATTAGGAAGCTGGGGGCTCAGGGTTCCATCATCAAGAATGGACACTGCCTGGAGCATAGAACATTGGCTGTGCTTGGGAGGAATGCAAACCATGTAGGAGCAAAACCATAGAAGGAGAAAGTGGGGCAGGGAGAAAAGAATGTTGAGTATGAAGTTAAATTATATTTTGCAATATTTCTAAGATATGTCCTTCCTCCTCTGTGCCTGGAAAGGGAGAGTCGTGAAGGAAAGTGGGAGAGAGAGTACACAAACATGAAGATCAGACTCAGAGTAAATCTTTGGTCACGGAAGTCATCTGGCCTAGATGAGAGATGCCACAGCCTCTCCAGGGTTTAACTGCCACGAAGGCAGGACTCTTGGGAATGTGTCACCAGCAGGAAATGGAACTTGATTTAGATAGTTCTAAAGCCAGATTTCAGTAGAGATTGCCCCGAGGGTGCCTGGAGAAACAGTAGCAAAAGGAGACGATAAGCAAAATAGCATGGCATTTTTTTTCTCTTCCTTCTCCTATCACTGAGGTCCACAGACAGGTCTCTCTGTCTCTGTGTATACACTTTCCGAGGGCCTAGCAGGGGAGGGCGGGCTTATTAAACTGTGATTGGATCTGAAGTGTAAGCAGTTTCTATTGTGAGGTTGTGGGGACATTGTGAATAACAAAATGGAGGTTAGGGAGGCACTTTACCCAAGGCCATGTAGGTAGCAAGTCACGGAGCCAGGATTTCGGCCAGCTCTGTTGGCCCCACAATCATTCCTTAGCCCCAGAAGGCCTCCAAATGCTACTGTCATCGAGGTCACCAGGTATAATATCCAGGTCCAGAAATATTTAATCAGAGATGATGATGAGGATGGTAAAGGGCATCTGGAGCATTTGCCGAAGCAGGAGGAGGGCCAAAAATATCCATACTGATTGCACCCCTGTTGAACTCATGCCACTTCTTACGTAGTGAGTCACTTCTGCTTACTGAACCATAAGCCCCAGACAAAGTGTGTGCCCTGGCATCTCCAGGCAGCCCCGTTTCGGCTTCCTGCAGGGGTGTTTTGAGGATGGGGCCCCAGATGTTTGAGGTAACGACAGCCCTGAGACTGAACACATTTGCCACATTTAGACTTACTATGCAGGTTCTAGGATTATTGGGGAAATATTTAAGTCAGAGAAGAGTGGTGTTTCCCTCACACGCTACATGTGAAACTGGAAAGTGTCTCACTGAGGGAGAGCTCATTTTTTGGCCCTGCTAAGTATGGTTTTGAAGGTAAAGGTAGAGGGGCAACTGAAAGCCCATGTGTTCATTGGCTCAAAATTAGGCCCGGCAGATAATGGATCCTGTTCCAAAACCGTCCTTTTGCTGTCTGATTCTGTCCCAAAAGAGAGCTGCATGTTTTGGTGCTGTCATCTGTTTATATTTTAGACATCGATCGCTTGGGGAGAATCACACTGCCAAACTTGGTTATTTATGCCCAACACTCTCCTCTCTAGGGGAAAGATGACTTTTGTTAAACTGTGAACTGCCTTATAAACAAGGCGGATCTCTGCATACAGAAGCAGATCCTCAAAGCCTCTGTTTGGATTGTGCTCATACTAATGTGGGGGACATTTGGACCAATGTCCAGTCTCATGTGGAGGTTCTGGCACAATCGCGGTCCTTCCTGCTTCTCTGAGCTGCCTTCTGGCTCAGCTCTGGTCACACCTCTCAGACTGAGAGCTGGTCATGACCCTCCCCAGAGCACCCAGCTCCTCTGGGTCTTCCTGTAGTGTCCAATCAGTGCCTTTGGCAGGAAGGTAAGGGGTCAAGGACTTCATATGTAAAGGAGGCAAAAACAGGGTGTTGGATGGAAGAAGGATAAATATAGGTCATGCCCACAAGTCATGGCCATGGTGAGAGAGGCCAGCTTGCCAGAAAGGCGAGGTGCCCTGTTAGGTACAGGTATAGCTCTTAGTATTGCTGGGTTCTCAAGGGCTAAAAAATATTTATATGCAGAAAGTACAGATTGTGCTAGGGCATACAAATTCTTATACTTAAAAATGTGTGCGCATATGTGTGAATCAACAAGACTCATATTGGGTTAATTTCTGAACTGTATCAACAAATTCATTCGACAAATAGTTACTGAATGCCTACAAAGTTGCAGGCACTGTTCTGTGCTATAAGGATACAGCAGTGAACAAAGCAAAAATTCTTCACTCATAAGAGTAAGAGAGGGGAATATACAAATAATCAATTATGATATTTTGTATAGCAGTGATAAGTTCTATGGAGAAAACTAAAACACAGCAAGGTATAGAGAGTTTTATGGGCAGGGGAGGGCTTACAATTTTAAACAGAATGGGGCCTCATGGAGAAAGGCGTTTGACAGAGACCTAATGGAGTGGAGGGCTCCAGCCGTGCAGCTTTCTGGGAAAAGAGATTTCCAGATGTTCATTCATAATAAAAAGCATTTTAAAATGCTCAGCAAAATCACAAAGTTTTCACCACTGACCCTCAGTTTAAAGACCTCATCTATTTCTTTGAGGCCACAGTATTTTGTGAGACCACTGAGACAGAGGCTGGCCTCACCCTGGACAGGGGGAGTCCTTCTCCAAGCAAAACAGAGCCTTCCTCAGGGAGGAATCTGGAAGCTTCTGAATGCTGAGGGGCACAAAAGAGCAATTGTATATCCTCAAACAAAACCACAAACACATCAAACAACCAAAGTAAATGATGGAGGTAGAGAAGGAGCTCCCACCAAATGATCTACTTTTAGATCCTATTCTTTCCTCCTTTCATACAATTTTTAGTAACGTTCAATTCAGTTCAGATACAAGGTATTACTAAACCTGTGCACAAATGGCTCCTGGTACCAGAGCCAAGGGCTCATGTTGTTCTCTAAGAAACCTAAATGCAAAACATGAAAGAACACATGAGCAGCCCGGGTCTTGTCTGAGAAGAGATCAACGGAATTAACTCCAGGGATTGACTTCTGTAGTTAGTCATAATTAACAGACTTCATCTTCTGCTCCAAAAACATATGGAACTTGGTTTCTCTCTGGCTTTCATCACGTGAGAGGAGGGTACAATGCTCCTTTATGCTATCAAGGTCCCATAGCTCCTAGCATTCGAGGAATGACACTGAACACCATGACTTTTCTCAGGTGCCTTTAGGATTCATTTCTTTGCCCTCACCCTGACAACCATCAACAAAATGGATGCTGGCACACACACTGCCATCCCCCCACCCACCAGTGCATTTTTAGTGATCCACACAGAGTGCCCTGATGTAAAAACTAATGTGATCAGAATTCATGTCAGCTGAAAACTCACAGAAGAGACTTTTTTCTAGAGGAGACAAAGAAGCTATCTAGCCTGAGGTTGCAGAGATTATTAGGGACATTTTATACCTCAGGTAAAGATGAGAAGAACCAGTCCAAAGTGCCTCAAATTCTATTCCTCATCCCCACTCCAGCAGTCATTTTGGTGACTGACTGACTCTCTCTTGCGCTCTCTCTCTCTCCCTCTCTCTCTTTTTTAACCTCATTTTCTTCATCTATAAAACAGACTGTGAAAATAGGGCCTACCTCATCACATTGTTATGAGAATTAAATGAGTTAATATTTGTAAAGCATTTACAATATTTCTGGGAATATAGTAAGCACTTCATAAATTTTAATTATTCTCAAAGAACAAGAAAGATCTGCACCTCTACTCATTGGCTTTCTATGTGTTTTCTAAATTTTATAGAACCTAATTTGAAATTCTGCTAAAGAGGGTCTAGCAGATGAAAAAGGAAACCTATAAGGTCTCTTCATGGAAGACAGAACCTGAAGGAATGTCTGATTGAGCCACATTTCAGGTCTTCTCCTCCTCCTGTTCATCCTCCTAATTCTAATTCTAATTCTAAATTCTAATTTTAATTCTAAATTCACAATTATTCTAATTCTAATTATTCTAGTTCTAATTCTAATGAATTCCTCTTCTTCAAGGAGAGAGGGAAGGAGTGGGAATTGTAATTCTATGTATATTTTAAAGAGTATCGAACATTAACAGTATTGTTTTGAACAGTCAATTTTACTTTGGATTTACCCAACATATTTACCATGCTCATTGTTTTTTATTTCTTCCTGCATCTCCAGGTTTCAATTTGGGATTGTTTTCTTTCTAATCCTCACTTCCGTATTTTATATCAGTTTGATTTTATATCAGTTTTATATCAGTTTGTTTTTTATTTGATATATTTTTTTCTGGTTTATCTTCCACTTCATTAATACTTCATTCAGCTGTGTCTATACTGCTCTTATATGCATTCGTTAAGGTCATAATTCTACTTTTATATTTTTCAGTTCTAGAATTTCTGTTTTGTTTCTTTTCAAATCTTCTTTGTCATTTTTTATACTTTCTAATTCATTTCCAAAGTTTTAAATCTTTTTCTTCTCCCTTGAACATGTGTTTATGTCTGTTTTCCACTGTTTTGTTTTGTTTTGTTTTGTTTTGTAGTTTCATTTATGTTGTCTTGCCTCTTTTTTTGTGCCTGAATAGCTCTTATTTTTTGTACTGGACATGGTATTTGAAAAGCTATAGAAATTATGAGAACTTTTCTTCCAGAGAAACTTTTTTTTTCTTCTCTTGGGTACCTACGTACACTAGTACTGTTGGATTATCTTAATTCAGTTTTGAGGACTAGAATTTTCTGTGCCACCCAAACTATTTAAAACTGAACTGCAATCCATTTAAGGAAAGATTTACTTTTCTCCTGATGTTCATCCCTTCTGGGTCTCAATCAAAGTTTGAAGGATTTACCAGAATCTCCCACACTTGGTAAGCCTTGAACGCATATTTTTGCCTTCCCAGTCCCATGAAGCTCTGTCTTATTCTTGATTTGGCTTGATTAAATTTTATCCTGGTTTGCTTTTAGATACCTTCGAGGAAACGTTTTTCAGATTTTCTGATTGTCTTCAGGAGGAGAATTTGTTCAAATTGCCCTGAGGGTACTATTATTGTCACTTCTTCCACTGAAACATTTTTCTGGGGTTCTGTAAATGGTATGAAAGATCTGTATACACGTCCTGTCTTTACTGCTAATAAGCAGCATAAACTTTGGTGAGTAACCTCAGCTTTCTGGATTCCATTCCAATTCTAAATTAGAAAATTTAATTAGATAATCTTTAGTGTCACTTAAAGGTCTAAAAAATTTATTCCTTGGCTCAGGACTTTCCAAAGAGAAAAGTATAATACATTGAAAACAGAGTTCTTTCAACTTGTGGAATTTTAAATTGACAAAAGGTATCAAACCTATCTGCATTACTCTAATTTCAGTATGTTTGTTAGGAAAACATTTCCTGAGAGTCAAATCAGTGACTAATTTCAATCTTCATATATCTGAAGATGGAGGAAGCCTGAAGCACATCTGTGTCATCACGGTCCACTCAGGAGATAGAAGCCATACCAGCTTTATAGAAGAATTTAATATAAAAAATTGTTGGCAAGGTATTGGGGAATTTTAAAGGTAGAAAATGGAACTCTAAAGTACCAACTGCTTTGTTGCAGCTACCAGCCTTAGTGCTGCGGGATCAAAGAAAAGAAGATGGAATTATTAAAGCATCGAACCTTGGAGGAAGGACCTGTCGAGCTAAAACTTGGACCCCTGAGAAGAACGGTCCCCATTGGCTGGAACTCAGCTTCTGAAGAGAGTCCCTGTCAGCCTGTCAGGTGTTGCTGAGTGGGACTATTAAGGCTGGTTCTAAGCATGCTGGAACGCTGCCACCTGGAATCAGCAGCTGCTGCTGGAACGAACTGCTTCTGTCTAGGTAAAGACACAAACAGGAAGAAGCAAGTCTCTTCTTCTCCCTTATCCAGCCTTACAGCCTCTTTCTACTGCTCAACCTGCCCTCCCCCCACACCCCGCACCAGCAGCAGAGCCTCACACAGAACCTGCTGGCAAAGGAGAAATATGGCCCCAGCATCACAACTGTTTTAACAACAGACAATATTTTAATAACCAATATTTTAATAACCAGACAATATTTAATAATCTTCACAATCTGCACTGAGTCTGGTTTATTTTGTTATGCGGTTACTGTGAATTATTGGGGTTTTAGGATAATGAGCTAAATTTAAGCCTCAGGTATTTATATTATTTTACTTGGACATATTATGTCTATGTGAGAAATATTGGTACACTAATGTGCAGCAAAAGAAAATGAATCTTCAGTGCAATCATTGAAAAGATAGCCACTTTAAGAAGCAAAAGTTTATTTCTTTTATTCCTGTTTTCAACCTATCTATACTTCACTCTTTGATGAACTACTTACCTTAGCTCACTCAGTAACACTCATTCCACTGTATTGTAATAAAACATCATCATAATAAATAACAGTTCTTGCCCTCATACCCCAAACTAGCAACATCTGAAACATCATCAGTTCATGGTACTTAGGCTTTGAAGGCTATGACTCATATACTTTAATATGAGCCTCTGTCTAAATACAGACAAACTCTGAGGGAGCCTCCCCTCAAGAGACCTGTGATTAATCTGGTGACTTGTAAACAAATAAGTTTCCTTCCACTTCAGTTTGCTGCATTTCTCTGTCCCTTCCTTTCTTCGCTAGTATATAAGGACTTACTTAAATTGAATTAAAAGTCAAATTTCATTATAATGAACTCTGCAGTGGTGTCTAAATTATTTTTATTGTCATGGAGTTTGTTACAGCTAATAATGTTTGTTGTTAATCGAGTATTTAATTGGGCTTCAAAATCTTTTTGTTATATTGAGACATGATTGAAACAGTGATGCTTATTTTATAATAAATGGGTTACTTATATATGGTGGAGTGTCCAGGGATTTTCATAACTAGCCGAAGAGATGAGAGCACCAAGTTCTAGAAATTTATACTTAAAATAATGAACACAGGGCCTAATATCTATGCAGCTCACCATACTTATTCAGTTACCAATATAGAGCAACCAGTGTAAAGAAGCATTATATCAATTCAGCATAGACTTTGCTATCAGTTAACAATAATGATAGTAAGAAGGACTTCAAGGCACGCGTGCTTGATACCAGCAGTTGTCGATCAGGTTTCTTCAGTTGCAAACAATAGAAACCCTCCTCAGCAAGTTTAAGTAGACACAAAATTTATTGAAAAATATTTGACAGCTCCATCGGTTCTCTGGAAGGGCCAGATAAACAGTCTCAGAAGAAATGCATCCAGGAATAGTGCCCAGATCACACACTAGAACCACTCCAGCGAAAGATTCAATAGCCCCTCTAATTAAAGGGCACAATGTCTTACTTAAGTGAGATGAATAAGCTCTAGAGATCTGCCATACAACGTGGTATGTATGGTCAACAATAGTGTATTGTACACTCAAAAATTGTTAGGAAGGTGGATCTCATGCTAAGTGTTCTTAGCACAACAAAATTTTTAAAAAATAAATAAATAAAAATAAAGGGAATGCAAGGCATAAGCACTGAATATTGTCTTTTTGATACTGAGTTCTGGCTTCTACCACTAGAAATACTGCCTCCACCATCTCCAGAAGCCTGAAGCTGTCTGCTTCCACTGCAGGTTCGACAGCACTTTCTTCTGATAGAATCGTATGTGGCTGCATCTGGTTGGCTGTCTAGTTCACATCCCTTTGCCTGAGCTGACAGCGAGGCTGAAAAAGCATGTTTCTGCCCACACGGAAAGCTGAAGGAGCAAGTCTGGGAGGCACTGACTCATAAGATAGGGAATTCCCAAACACAAGAAGAGTGTTTAGAGGTACTGGCTACCAAAAAAAAAAAAAGTCTAAGTCATTTCTCAAAGTGTGGTACTTAGCGTCTGTATCATAATATCTCAGGGAGCTGTTGAAAATTAAAGATTTCTGGGCCCAGTCCTTAAGTCTTATGAATTAGAATCTGTGGGGGGGGAATCGGCAACCTACATTTTCCACGGGCTCCTTGGCTGATTGTGATGAATGCTACAGAGTGAGATTGCCTACACAGTTTATATTTTCAAAAGCACTTTGAAAAATGGTGTTTGATTTACCTTTAGAATTGAATAAGTAAGAAAAAGCTATAATTGCTACCTCAGCCCGAGATCAAAATCTCTGTAAGAAAAGGCTTCTGTTGTGGACAAGAGAAATAATAAATGTCTGCTCTTCTTTCCACAGGAGGAACATCAAAGGAGGAAGAAAAAGAATACTGTGGTGTGTTTAGGATCAGGGACTCTGAAGCTAGATTGCTTGAGTTTAAATATTCTCTATCTCAATTAACATCCCCCAAACTTAGTAGCTTAAGACATTATCCCACAGTTTCTGTGGGTCAGAAATCAAGGAGAGGTTTATCTGGGTGGCTCAAGCTCTTGCAGGAGGTTCCAGTCAAGCTGTTGGCTGAGCTTATAGTCCCATCCGAAGGCATGACAATGGAGCATGACCTCCCAACATCACTCATGTGGCTGGGGGGAGGTGGTCTCAATTCCTCACTGGCTATTAGCCAGAAGCTTTACTTCCTCAGCAAATGTGCCTCTTCAGAAGGCTACTCACTGCATGGCAGGTTGCTTCCCACAGAACAAGTGTCCAAGATCGAGAATGAGAGAGAGACAGAGAGAGACAGAGAGACAGAGAGAGAGAGAGACAGAGAGAGAGAGAGAGAGAGAGAGAGAGAACTTAGAAGGAAGCTGAAATATTTTTTATAACCTAACCTTGGAAGTGTGACGTGCCACTGCTGCAGTAATCTGTTTGTGTCACTGACCAATGCTCTCAGATGAGACTACCCAAGGTATGAACACTGAAAGGCAGAGGTCACCAGGGCCATTTTCATTTCTACCTACCATAGCCATCTTTGTGTGAAAAGTTCTTTCCTTCATGTTCCTTTCAAGTCTTCCCTTAATGTTTATTGTAATCACATGTCATCTGTATCAAAATACTGGAGGTGAGCTAGAGAAGGCAGGAAGCATCCAGGAATTTCATTGCACTCTATTCGAGTTATGTCGGTGACTCTCTATTGAGGGGCCACCATGTGCATGGCTCTGAGCTGGACACCATGTGGACCGCAGAGACCAATAGCCATAGTGCCTGTCCGCACAGAGCTGGGCAAATAAGTCAGATCATTCATAGTTACAGAACAGGGCAAAATACAAAAAAAAAAAAATAGAATAAAGAAGGTGTGTTTACAAAAGAATGTAGTCAAGACTTATTTATGTCATTTAATTATTAATTCATAAACTGAAATGAAGAGGTTAGGCCAGATGATGTCAAGATCCTCCTGTTCCGCTTTCAGTTTTCTAGGGATTGTGTGTCTGAGGACTGTGAGAGAGTGGAAGGAATCCCTAGCTGGCCTTATGATCGAGAAGTTTCCAGGGTGGCTGAGATGGCCTCTGGCCTTCAAGTAACTGTAGGG
The DNA here is from genome assembly GCF_902729225.1 of Pteropus medius. Lineage (NCBI taxonomy): Eukaryota > Metazoa > Chordata > Mammalia > Chiroptera > Pteropodidae > Pteropus > Pteropus medius. The sequence goes on from NW_024350397.1 coordinate 1,402,978, forward strand.
TATCTGGGCTCGGGAGGAAAGAGCGGGTGGAGTTAATTCGGAAGCCTCAGAGGCCAGAATTCACAATTTCATTGCACTTTAGAAAACAATGACTAAGTTATTTTGAAATTTCAAGCAGCTTTTTCTTGTCTCCATTTCAAGATAAAGACTCGGACTTTCATTTTTCCTTTTCCTTTGGAAATTATCCATAACTACACATTGTTTCCGTCCATACGGTCGTGTCTATTTTTTCCTGGGATTCTTAACCTTTCTCTTTCTTGTTAATGTGTATTTGTATTACCAGTGTCCTGAAAAGTCAATCCATTTTATTTAAAGTGCTTGTGTGTGTTTTGCTCCTATCAGTGTGGATGATAGTGGGCGGGCACTCGAGAAACATTTTAGCAAAACTGAAAAATAAAATAAACATCTACCTAACCTGAAAAATGGGTGTGTTGGATGAGTAAAAATTGTGCTACATTTATTTTTTTTCCTTTCACTAAACTTATATTTTTTTTAAAAAAAATTGTGAATAGTTTTTTTTAAAGCTTTTCTATCTCATTTTACTATTTCCATATATAGTTTCATAATCTATTTCTTCACCTCCTTATAGAGATGGCTTTAAAACAGGTAGCCCTCTGAAAGTTGTAGTCTCTAAATAGCTACAGCGATGGGCTCTAAACTCTGTCCCCTGGGGACAGAGGACAGCAGGACTGGGGTCTTGGTAGAAATGCAGAATTGCAGGTTCCATCCCAGACCTGCTGAATCAGAATCTACATTTTTAACAAGATTCTTAGGTGGTTAGTATGCACGTTAAAGTTGAGAAGCTCCTCTGTAGGACCGTCACTGAGCATGGAGCATCACTATATTTCTCAGTGGTATCTATGTACCCAGACCAGGCTGGCAGATGGACCTGGCGAGTACTTGAGACTTTGGAAATCTATCGCTCTTTCCCTCTATTTTTCCCCGCTTCCTCCTACCTGCTTTCGTTTCTCTCTCTCTCTTTCTCCCTTTCTCTCTCTCTCTCTCCCCCCCGCTCCCGCCCCCACCTGCATTAACTTTATCTTTTTATTTTTCTATGGAAATATTGAAACAATTGAGACTTGTTTTTGTTTTCCTCCATCACTTGGAGCTGATCCCTTTCATCTTAGATTCAGCCAATTCCTTTCAAAGCTAAATATTAAACAGATCTGTCTCCTGACAGCTGACCCCAAATGGGGACATGGTCCTCCCCCTGGGGGTGGATTGCTGAGCCGACAAAGGTAGAAGAGAGACAGGACGGAGCCAGTTCCCATCCCCTAGGGAAGGCCAAAAGTTGTGTCTCTGCCTTCACGTCAGCCAAACAGCCAATAACCAAACAACTGATAGCTTCTGGAAGGCATTCTTGTAGAAATTTCTTTTTTGCCAGAGGGCGAAAGGGTTGCTAATTGATTTTGTCTGCCTTTCAGATGGACTTAGAAAGACACAGGGTTTGAATTCTAACAGAGAGGTAACATTTTTAGATACCAGAGCAAACGTTTCTGTGTAACCATGCGATCCAGCTTATACCTTAGTTTTTTTCTCCATCAGCTTGTCATTCTGTTCAATGGAGTAGGAGCAGTAAAATTCATTAGGAGGATCATCTTCTAAAAAAAATTATTGTTTCAAGAACCATTACTTCTTCACAACAAATTATTAGAAAGAAAACTGGCTCTTCTCAGATGCTTCCAGACATTGGTGGCCCTGCCTCTCAGTGAAGAAAGGAAGGGACAGCACAGTCCTGAGGACCCCTGGCCAAAGGGAACCCCCCTCGTGCTCTCTCCTTACTGCCTCCAAGGCCTCACGTCTGACATGATGCCCATCAGTATGTGCAAATATGGAAAAGAGATAGGTAGAGAAAACAGAAAAGACATCTCACATTGAAGAGAGCTGATGGTGTTTGTAGTGTTAGGGAAATGACAGAAATGCCAGTGTCTGAAAAAAGATTACAATTGTTTTAGACACAGAAAAGCCAACCAGCCTCCTAGTCATTATGAATGACTAAAGTGTTTGAGAGGAAAAAAATCACAGGAGTCAGAAATGCTGCCCATGAGCCTAAATTAAAAAAAACGGGTTAGAATAAAAAGTTGGTAGAAAAGCATAAAAAGAAAATTGTGGAAAACCTACAAATTTGGTTTCACAAAGTCTTGTTAAGCCCTGTGATTTCATGTTTCATCCCTCCTGTCTTGATATTCTAAATTTGAGTGCTGTTTATGTAATTTTTTAAAAATGAGAAATATGGGCTTATCCTCTTGCCTATTACATAAATCTTTGGAAATAAGAGGTGAAAAAATTAGTTTATTTCCTCTTTAACCCGACTTCTACCAAATATAAACCTAGGAATTCTTAAAATATTTGTAACATAAAGTAGAAACGAGGGCTATGCTGGGTTTTGTCATTATATTTTGTTTGCTTGCTTTTTAATGTCGGCTGTGCCATGGGATTTTGTGGGCATTATGCAACTTAAGCTCATTAATATATATTTAATAAAATAAGGATTCTACGTAGGTAGTAGAGAAGAATATTCATAATTGTGAGCCTCATTTCTGAGGCAAATCTACTGATACTCAAAAAATGCCCAGGGTGATTAATAAAATTATAATCCTAGAAGGAAATTTTTAAAAGACGAGGGCATACTATTTACTATTTTTTGGAAGGAGACTGAGTGAGAGAGAGAGAGAGAGAGAGAGAGAGACAAAAACAGAGACAGAGAGATGAAGAGAGACAGAGGCAGAGACAGAGAGAATAATTAACCTTATTCAGAGCTCCGATTTTTATCCCTTTTCTTTACATCACCTTCATATATCTTTCTGTGATTTGCATATTTCTGTAATGGGCTTGACATCTTTCTGGAACAAGAAAGACTATATATTTGTTATTTTGATCATTGCCTATTTAAAATTAATTTTTTACCTTTTTTAAACTTAAAGTTATTCTTGAGTTGGGTAACCAATGACTGTGACTATTATTAAAAAGCAAGGGCTCCTCCTAGTGATACTGCTAAATCAATGCAGTGCACTCATTCCAGGTGCATGTGTGTTATTTGTCGTGTAACAGGTTCGTTATTCTTATTAAACACAGACTGAGGATCTATTGAGTTTTCAAGGACCAATAATGAACATATACATTTCAGTGAAACTGCAGTAACTCCTTCAGGCCACTAGGGGCCATTTGACTAAATTACGTAGTTCCCCATCCCCCTACCCTCCCTCATACGTGGCTTCACTTTCTGAAATTCAGTTAGTGGCTGTCCACCATGGTCCCAAAATATTAAATTTACCAAACCATCAGTATTATCTGCCTCTGACATCTAACCATTGACATTGTCAGGGCTCAGACGACCAAGGCAGACGATCCTCCTGGTGACATACGGGCAGCAGGTTAGTAGTAGCCTAAAGCAATGTCACAATGCCTATGTAATTCGCCTCACTTATCTCATCGCATAGGCATTTTATCAACTCACAAAATCACAAGAAAAAGAAGGGTGAGTACAGTATAATAAGATATTTTGACAAAGACCACATAACTTTTATTATAGGATATTATTCATTGTTCTATTTTACTATTAGTTGTTGTTGTTAATCTCTTACTGTGCCTAATTTGTAAATCAAATTTATCATAGGTCAGTATGCATAGGAAAAAACATTTATATATATATATATATATATATATATATATATATATATGTATATATGTATATATGTATGTGTATGTATGTATGTATATATGTATGTATATGTATGTATGTATATATGTATGTATATGTATATATATGGGGTTTTGCACATTCTGCAGTTTTGGGCATTCACTGAGGATTTTGGATAAGGGGGGGACTATATTTTCAAGGGCAAGTCCCCAAAGCTCTCTTACAGAGCAAAAAGAGACAGTTCTCACTCCGAAGTGGGATATTTTTAGGAGTAGAATCAGACTGATTTTATTCAATAATTTACTGTTTTTCTAATTCGATTATTGTTCAAAATCTCTTTAAAAAGAAAAATAATGTGCACACCCTAAATATTGACACAAGAGCCAATTACCTGCCATAGCGATGCTCGTACAGAAAGGTCACTCTGGCTTAGTTGTAATCGTCAGCAAAAGTGGGGTAGAATCCAAATGAGAATGCCCGTGTTTCTTTTACTGCTAGTCAGCTACTTTAGTCAACTACTGCTTTCCTACTCCTTACCCTAAAAAGGAAATGTCGCTAAAATTACTGCTGCCTACCTCACTAAACCTTTCCTCCAGTGTCACCCTTAATTCTCTGCGTAAGATGAGAAGGGTTGCACCAGTTGCTCAGAAAAGAAGGAGGAGGAGAAGGAGGACGAGGAGGAGGAGGAGGACGACGAGGAGGAGGAGGAGGAGGACGAGGACGAGGAGGGGAAGTGCTATTTTTCCTTCTCTTTCTCTGCCAGGTGTTTATTTATTTTACCATTCCAGGCCAGGTGCACCAGGTACCATTGTCTTTTTGAAAGCAATTACTAGATTTTATAAGACGTCATCTTCCCAGTTTTACCCATGCTGAGCACCGGAAAAAACTACTGGACACGACCAGGTAACTGCGCATGTCTGAGATACCCAGGCACCTGTGCCGCGTGGGACGGACGGAGCAGGACCGAGGTCCAGCTGACTGCAGGAAGGCAGGCCTCTCCTTTCTTTTGATGAGGTTACAAGATGGTTCATCTGTTAACTTGTGGAAATAGCTTTGAAGGAAAGCAGCGCATGCTGGTTTGTTGTAATTGGATTTAAGTACCGTTGAATACAATATATAAGTGATGCATCCTCCTAATAATTAAAGTTGTCATCGCCAGGTTTTATTCAAAGTTTTAATCAAGCTTGAACTCGCAGATATACCTCAAAGCTTAGATGCTTCTCAAGAGGTAACAGGCTGTGAGAGCGTAACGGGGAATCCGGGGCAGGTTGGAATTTTCCTCTGTAAAGTGCTGCGTTCTCAAAATGCAGTGAGTCCCGGTCATCCAAACAGCCTGTTCCTCCCACACAGGATTTCAGGATGGATAGACAGCTCCCCTTCTTCTAAGGCACATTGTGTTGGGGAGTCAGGGTGAGGGCTGAATTTTCCAGGCTGGAGCCTTTCCGTGGTTTCAGCTCCCTTATTGTGATATTTGGAGTTTGGAGTAAACCAAGTTTGAACTTTAGGATGTGGACAGGAGGTAGGAGCTTTGCTTGTAAAGTACAACAAAGTCTGAACTTGCAGGGCCTGGCGAGGAAACAAAGTGGCCGTGATTGGCTTGGGCCCCGAGCCAAGGCCCTTACAAAGCAGGAGCCTGGTTGGGGCTCCTGCCCAGTGCCACTGCAGCTCGGCCTGTGCTCGGATGACAGACAAACTCTTTGCTGCTTCTCCTGAATCACGGAAACTAACAGGCTGTGCCAAGATGGAATAAATGAAGCTGGGGATTAAAGGAATTTTTAAGAAAGAAATGAATTATAGACTCGGGGAGGCGATTTTGTCTTTCCCATTCTCTTTATTTTCCAATAAGATCTCGTCCGCTTACTCTTTTCAGCAATGGGACCAGGTGGCTGGTCAGGCAGCTCAGACCTCCAAGAGAACCTCTGGAGGCAGAAGTGCAGTGAGGACCTGGAGCCAGTGGGGTGGACCCTAGGCACAGGAGGACCATGAAGCCATGGTCATGTCTGTAGACTTTCTTCATCTATATTGAGAAGGCGCCCAGGGCTCATACTTACTGAAGCCGATCATTTTCCTGGAGAGCTGAAAGCAAACACCAGGATCACACGCAGAGCCTATAGGTTCCCAGGTTGGATCTACACTCTCCCGCCCCGCCTCCCCCGACAGACTCCAACCCCATAGATGTCAGGATCTTTAAGAGACCTTTGAGCTCACCATAAACTGCCATGGCCAGAACATCCGTCAGTTTGTCTCTTGAGACACTCTCTGGTATGTTTATGAGCCCTGGAGACTCCAGTCTCACAATCAACAATGTAGCTAAATATAGTAAAAGTTTTGTTCCAAGATAAGTTTGTCTTTAAACAGCAAGATCAACAAAAGATGCCTTCGGGAGACCGATGGTCCTGCACTCAAGTCTAAGGAGACAGTAAGCTGCCTCTCGGAGCACGGGGAAGGATATGGCTCCACCACGATTCTCTTCCCATCACCTCACGCTGACTGACATCTGGGATGAAGTTCTGAATAATAAATTGTGACTTTAATCATTAAGATCCTATCACCTGGGGCTAGATGGCACAGTTAATGAACTATTTCAGGGCAAAGCAAGGCCTAGGATCTATCTAATTGGTTGGAAAGCTTTTGATGAAACCCCAAACGCTGGTTGCCAAGCCTGTCTTCCTCTAAATTTTTAAATCCCTGGATAATTCCTTGGAAATGTAATCTGGATGTCTCTGACTCATACATATTTAAGCTCATCCCATTGTTATGAAAAGGCATTTGATGGAAATTCAGAGTGAGCTTTTTTGTCTTTATCCAATCAAGGACTCCTATATATTAGACTCACAACTGTCAACATGGATTGATGCAAAGTCTGACTACTTCTGTCTTATGTTTGCTTGCTTTTTTTTTTCTTACTGGCCTTGTTAAATTTCCTAAGATAACAAGAAAGAGAAGTACTACCATAAAATACTACCTTCAGTGTGATGGGTTCTCCCTCTGAGCTGGCAAATTTGGATCCCATGAGTAAGCAGTGAGGTAATATGGAGTTTCCAACATTTCAGCCTAGGAAAGGGCATAAAAAGGAATAAAGCAAAAATAAATATCAGTTCTCAGCTTTTCACTGTGTTGTAGGAAACACTTTCCCATTCCAGCTGTTAGACAGAGAGACAGCTGGGTCTTTCTCTTATGTCAGTGGGTAATAGATCCTAAAACAACTCAGATTCAGTATAGGCTTTTAAAGTCATAAAGATTTGGATTTCAATAAAAATTTTGTCCACTTCCCCTTTGCCAACTACATATGTGACCTCGAGGAGTTACTGAAACCCTCTGAATTCCTATTTCCTCACTTTTCAAGTGGAGGTACTAATATTTAACTTACAACTTTTAGCTTATGTTATGCAGTGCTTATATGTGAGAGAGATTGTGCTAACCTACCTGCATTATTTCATTCTACCTTGACAATTTCCTTATTCTATAGATGGGAGAATTGGAACTGACAGTTTTTATAGAGCTGGAACAGAAACAGCTCTTTCTTACTCAAGTTCTCATCCTGTTTCTGTAAGTATTAAATGAGATGAAAGATGTATAGGGTAGGAATCATAGCAGGTAGCGAAGAACCAACATTGACTAAGAACTGACCTAGTATGTGCCATATCCTATACATGGCTTACTTTCCAAGGCTGTCATTTCGCTTGTGTGCACAGAGCTTTTGTGGAATTTGAATATTTTAACAAAGGATCACAGGGACTTAGAGGTCTCTGACTAAAGATATGTCCTCCAATTTCCCTGGAGAGGGCTGTCCTCTTCCAGCAAGTACGCAACTTTAAGAAGGATGCATACAGAATGGTGAGAAAAAGGCAAGGACCCAATCGATTCCTGACGTAAAGGAGCAAAAGATGCTATACTGACACTCTTCTCAAAGGGATTTAGCTGTGCCCCCACATAGCACCAACATAAGTCTTGAAAACGCAGGAGGAAAATTTTTCTGTTCAATGATTTATTTGTGCCAGTGACAAGGTTTCTAAAGTTTTCAAAAAACATAGCTGTTGGCTCTATTTAAAAGAGTTGATAGTAAGAGGTGCTCTGTCCTCGAAAAGATTCCAGAGTCCTACATGGTCTGTATTCGCCCATTCTAATTCAATTTCTTATTTCTTTTTTTTTCTTTTTTTCTTTTTTTCTTTTTTTGACGGAGAGGAAATGTAGCTCTCTGCAGAGATATGTATCCTAAAAGTCCCTGGACTACCCTGATTTGAAAAAGAAATACGTTTGCAAGATTGAGCTAAGATGTTGAGATAAGAATGGTCTGTGTGGTTGCATCAGATAAAAATAGCAATAAAAGTACTTATGAAAGTGGAATGCTTTTTTTTTAAACAGTTGATTCACACAGGAGATAAACTCAATAGCCCCACATGGAGATAAACCCCATGTTTATGTTGTAGACATCATAAAACTTAGCTTCCTAAGAGTTGGTAGTTTCCAGCTAGTTGAAATCTACCGAAGCATATATTAATCTCTTTATTTTAGGAGGAAGAGAAACAAATGACTGAAAAAATATAAAATGATTGGAATGTCCTTTACTGGTCCCCTAAAGCATGATTAAACATAAAAGTGACCTCATAATACAGTCTCATTAACATTTGTGCTTGACATGAATCATAATAATGATGTCAGTAATAATTTCTTTTCACTGAGCACTTATTCTGGGCCAGGAGCTGTGCTGGCCCTTTGACATAAATGATTTCATGTAATCTTCTCAGTAATCCTATTGAGAAAATTGAGACTCAGACTTTAAGTGATTTTTTCCAAGGCTGCATACAAAATGAATCGATTTGAATTCCTTATCTCTTTGACTCCAAAAATCGCACTAATCCACACCTCTTACCTCTGAACTGGCAATGATATATGAAGGGAAAGGAAAAGGTAGATGAAGGAAGATGGGGATTGGCATCTGTCCAGTACCTGGTCTGTATCAGGTACTTTACACGTGTCTTCAAGTTTCCAAGATTACATAATTAATAAGTAGATGAGCTAGGATTTAATACCAAGTGGATCTCTTTCCATAGTTCACCCACGTTCCCTCAACTGAACTGGAGCTCCTGCCTTGTATTCTTCAAATTGAGTTACCTTATGTGAATTTTCTAAAAAATTGAAATACGCATTAAAGATAGATTTAGGAACCACTTAATCCTGAATCTAACTAAGACAATTTTGGGAATGAAACTTTACACGTTGATGTTCTGGTTAACTATTCTTGCACAACAAATTATCCTAAAGTGTAGTGGCCTTAAAATAACAATGTATTATTATAATCATGATTCGGTGGGTCAGAATTTCAGGCAGAACATGGAAGCCATATCCTTACCTCCTGGGGTCTCCTTTCACATCCAGAGAGGTCATCGAAATATTTTCATGCATGATGACACCTCTCTCCCTAATAATTCCACAGTTACCTTTTATAAAAACGAGGGGTTTTCCCTCTGTTTACTACAGCAAAATTTCAACACAAGCCAATCTGAGTCTCTCCAGCCTTTCTCTCTCCTGCTGCCTTTGAAAATCAGGTATGGGTGACACAATGAAGGCACCAGGGCAAGGTCGACACTTCCAGTATTTATGTGATGGATGCGCCTTTGGATTTAGTTTCAATTCAAACATGTATTTTTAAAATCCAAATTCATTAAGCAAATAAATATGCTCTGTATACAATACTTAATAAATACATGAAAAATGAATAAATGAGGGCTAACGAATAAGGATCTGTAATGTTGAATAGTAGAGAAAACCTCAGTACTTACCTTTATAGTATGACAACTAAACTAGCAAAATAATGAGTAAAATTCAGTGAGGGAAAAGATGACATTACATTAGAATGTGCCAAGCACAGCTAAGTGAGATCAAGGAAGAATAACCAGTAGCCATAGAATGAGATGGACGAAAGGTAGCAAAGTTTCCAGAAATTAGTATTGGTTGGATATTTTTTTAAGGGTTATTTTATAAATACTTTAAAGAATAAACGCATTCATAAAGCTTTCAACAATTTACAGAAGTCATAACGCGGAGATGAAAGAACTAGAAGAATGATTGTTCCTAGAATTTAGACAAAGAAATGTTAAAATGAGACAGCTCTGAATAAAGACAGAACCACCCAAGGAGAAAAACAATGGAATCATTTAAATATATGTGCAATTACAAGCCAATACATCTCTCTTTTTGTGATATTTCATGTATTCCTTGGAACTCTGGTCCTGGTATAGCGTTGCTGTGTTAACTTTTGCGGAGAGACTTTGTTACACAAGATGGTGGATCATGGAAATTGTGGTGCAAAACCACGCCCCATCTTTAGCTCTCTCAATTACAGTCTTTGGTTCAAACAAAGTACACAGTGTAGGCTGATATGTGGAAAGGAAGTTTCCCACAATGCCAATTAAGTTAAATTTGGAGGACCCAGTCACTTTTCTCCCCAAGGCTTAGCTTGAGTCCACTGGGAAGCATTTTGATCCTTAGATATTATGCATCCCTGCTGAGTGGAAATGATGGGTCTCCTATGACAGGCAGCACTGCTAAAGTCACCAAACTCCTCCAACCTCTCATAAATTTAGCGCTTCTCTTTTCTCTGTCAACAGATCCTGGATAGTGCTTTTTATTATTTCGCTACATTCTTTAGAGCAATGGAGACCAAACAAAAAAATAATTCTAATGACAAACTTTATTATGAGAGAAAACTTATACCCATATTAAATTAAGAACATTTGGAGGACTCATGTTTTAAACTACTTTTGTGTACCTTTATCTTAGAATTCTTAGTCTTCTCAGATTTTCTAAATATACCAATTTAGAAAGTTGAATGCCATTATTTTTGTCATTATTTTTTATTCGAAGCAAATGAAAATCAATGCTTGTATACATTTAAAAAGTGATGTTAAGGATGTTTTATCTTGTAGGAAATTTAAGTGTGGAATATATGCTGTCTGGTGCTTTGAGATGAACGTAAGAGCACACTAATCTCATTAGTCCCATCTCCACTGGTGACGGTGCTTTACTTTCTCTGGGTGTGCTTTTGGTATTGTGCTTCCAAATTTTACCTGAGGATAAAAAAAGTCTTTTTTTCCTTTTCCTTTTTTTTTTTTGGTAAACATATAAGGGCCAAGTGGATAAACACCCTCTTAAAATTTCGTAACAGGAAAAGCAAGTATCTTCTGAGGCAGTGAAATGCTCCCTTTCACCAGATGCTGAATACAATGTACCCATTGTGTTTCCTTTCCTTAAACTGCCAGGAAGCTCAGAATTAAATTTAATGTTAAGTTACAGTGACTCTTTTAAATATCCCCTGTTACATGCTTCCTTATTTTCTATTTGTGATTGCAAATTTTATTGAAATCTGCCTAAAATAATTTCTGGAAGAAGGAAGAGTCTAAGTTATTAAAATAAATAAATAAATAAAAAAGACAAAAGAAAATTCTAATTACATTGAAATCAATGGGTTATTTGAGATAAAAATCCACAAGTCAATTACAAATCTTTAGTCGCTTGGGAAAATTTTCTCCATATTCCCTGTGTCCTTGTGCATGAAAACACCAAATTGAGAAAAGTAGAAAGGCCGTTTGGAATTTGACTTGTGATGAAAATCTACCTTCTCATCTGATTCTCTGCTGAACTTGTTCCAGGCATGGAGAGCCGAGAAACACCACCTAAGTCTCTCTGCCTCTCTCTGTCTCTGTCTCTGTCTCTCTCTTTTTTCCCTAAGAGATTTCCATGTGACAGGAGGGCAGCAGAGTTCTTTGCCCCAGGCTGGTACCCAGTACAGATTCTCATCTTGATATATGTGGTTCTGGATACAGAAAACTGAGCAAAGGGCTTATTCGAGCATTTTTATCAAGAGATGCTGGTTCTCTCAGCCTCCCGGTGAGGTATATGATGTCGTGGAGTCTAACTTTCCGGTAATGATTTTAGTTAGTACTCTAATATCTGGTATTACAAATTCCAAAGGACTAGAAAAATACAGTCAAAGAAAGCCAACGAAATTGCTCTAAAGTTTAAAAATAAACATTTGGGTTTCAATTATGAGTAAAGCCCTGGGAAAGAGGAGAAGAATCTGGAGAAGTATTTAAATTAAAACAGTTTGCCCACCTCGAATCACATCCTTAGACCAGTGGCACATATTGGTGGCGTTCACAAACCCATTGTCGTTTGTGCCAAATATAATAATTTTTTCAAAGTTTTTATGAATCGTGATTAAAATCTGATGCTGAAGCCCAACACTTCCTTTAAAAGTATATACAGTCAGTGAATCATTCTTCATTGCAAAGAGCCTGGGGAAAAAAATTAAGAACGGTCACACAGGAATTTGTGGAATTAGTAACCAATCGAGAAGTCTCAGATAAAAACAGTATGACTTAGAGAACATTCTGGACATGTAATAAACCTGGAGCCAAGTTATTTGAATCCCAGTAATAAGTAAAATGGTTAAATTCCACTCATTCCTGCATCAGCGCAGAGCTGATGGTCTGGCCTTATCTCGCAACAACACCCAAACACCAGCAGTTCCCGATGCCTATCTTCCACCCCCGCAGGGCAGCCGCAGTGGGGAGAAATCCCAACTGGAATCCCACAGTGTCTTATCTTCTGCGATGTGTGCTTTCTACCCAATCTGTCATCTTTTACTTCTATCCAAACTGGAAATTAAGGAGCAAGGCCTCCCAGATGGCAGAGCTACCGATGTTGGCAATAAGTATATAAGTGAAATAAAAACAGGAACAAACAAACAAAAACAAACAAGAATCAAATTAAAACTAAAGCTTCTGAAATGCACGGCTGCCCTCAACCCTCTCTAAATTGACAACAGACGTCTTAATTCAAAGGTAACTTTCCAGAGTTCTGAGTTTCTTTTAAAAAGCCTAAATATATACTAATACACATATTTTTAACGATAAGAACATTTGGCCTACAGTAAAAAATATTTAAATATCTAAGCAAAATAATTCTCAAACACAAGTACGTTCTCATAAGACTAAATCAGCGTCATAACTACAAGAATGCCACTGCTTGACCGTGTTTTTATTGCAATCCATAGCCATGATTTTTCCTTGCTATTGGTCGTAAGCTCGTCATTGGCACAGTGATGACAGAAATGGCTGCTTTATGCTCCCCCAAATGAATTTAATTTGACTGCCTGTTCCTCTGACTGTCCATGCCCTCTTCAACCAAACCACAGTCATCTTCTCAGACAGAGAGGAGCTGAGAACAGTATATTGCCGGGTATTAGTTTGTATCAGTGCATTAAACACCAGCAAATGCTAAATCTGCCACTTCTTTCTGTAGTAGCGTCTCTGCCCCTCTCCCCGCTCTCCGTGCTGTTAACCACAATACACATCCTTCTTACCATAGACCTAAGAGAAGTACCCAACAAAATGATTTTTTTTTTATTATAAACAGAGATATAAAACACTAATAAACACATGCTTTATTGTTTCAGATGAACATTACGTGTCACTGGTTTTGAGGATGTATGGTTTTCCTGTGAACTGGCAGCTCTTAGCAATGCAGTCCTGCATCCTGGGGGCGTGCAGCCTGTGCAGATGCGCACAGGGCGGAGGAAGCGTGGCGTGCAGTGACACTCGGGCGGTGGGACCTGTGGACATGTGTTCTCCCTCAGCATGGTCTGCACATTAAATACCAGCACAAATGTATTCGATGGGTAAATTCACAAATGCCAGGGCATAGCCAGCATTTTACGTGCTAGAAACCTGTGGTGTGTGGCACTTTTTCCGGTCCCCTTCTAGACCCTCTCCCAGCTTTTCTGTGCCCTACTCTGGGGCTCGGATTTCTGTAGACTGGCATGGACTGGGACATCGATTGCTTCCATGTGGTTTCAGCCAATGGCAGCAGATCAGAGGGTGGTTGCATTCCTTAGCTAAAAGCCACAGCTCTGATTCTGTGATTCTATGGGTCTCGTTGGGTTCCACGACCATCTCTGTCCTTGCCTTTTAGTCTTAGAAGTGGCAATGATTTTCCGCTGTTGTTAGCCTCAGGAGTCTTCTGACCCCCTTGTTGGTTTCTCTGCCTACGGCTTTGGCTAACTACTTTCAGTAAATGATTTGCAGTTACCATTTTTTAGTGTCGTCTTTTTCAGACACATACGTGTAGCTGTGTTGGTTAGTAGGGATAATTGTACTTCATAAATCCACAAGTCAGACATTTTATTTATTCATCTGGTCCTTCCTTAGTCCAACGTCTTATGAAATATTGAAATATGAGAGTAAGAAATAAAGACTAATAATATCATGTATTACATACTTAGATACTACATGTTTTGCATATATTATCTCATTTAATCCTTATTATCACTCTAGAAAATGAGGGTTATTATCCCTACTTTCCACCCTGGAAACAGGCACAGATGTGTTCAGGGATTTGCCAAAGAGCACTAAAGCCTGTGTTCTTCACTCAGTGTGCACAATAGCCCAGTGAACTCCGGGCTCAGAGCGGTTGTTCTTAAATCTAGTCACCTTCCCTGCTTCTACTCTTTATTTCCCCCTTTCTGGATTTCCTGCTTCTCTTCCATCTCATTTTCTCGCTTTCTATCCTTTTACTTCACCTCTCTTACCTTCTTCCTCCTTTTCCTCTTTCCTCTCTCATGAGCTGGATTGTCTCTCCTTGCCCAACACAGCATGAAATACACACCTACAGGTTGTTCGAAGAGTCAGATGTAGCCATAAGAAGTCATGGTTATGAGAAGTCCTTGATGCTATGGAAAAGGTTGGCTCTTGAACCTCTTGAAGTAGCACATACCTTCTTGTACTGTGCTTCTCAGCCGACATTCGATACGCATTTATTTTAGAAAAGCAATGTTAAGCTTAGAAAGCGGGACACACAGATAGCGCATATAATACGACCTCAGCAAGAAAGCATTTTAAGTGTAGAATGAAAATTGGAAAGATATATGCTCATAGAGTATCAGTAGTTGGAAAGATATTTATCCATACTCTATCAGTAGTTGCTTTGAGATCATGGCTTTTCAGGTATTTATCTGCATTTTACTCTTCTGTGTTTTCCAAATTTTTCACACTGGGCATGTGCTATTTTTTTAGGCGTGAAAGTAATCGAAACAAAGCAAAAGGGTTCCATATAACTGGATAAGGAGCCCTAATTCTTATGGTGTGGCTGGACCCTACCCTACAACTGATGTGCTCACCTTTTATGGAATCAAAGGCACTGGACCACAAAGGGCCCGTGAGAGTTTCTAGTCCCCCACAGAGCTGTAAGCAGTTTAGCCAATGACAGGCAGAGAGCCTGGGGAAACACGAGCTAAGACCCGGATCCCTGGGCTCCTAATCCAGGGTGCTCTCTCTCCATTTCTCTTTGTAGCTACCTAACCTAGAAGAATCGCCTTCAAGGTTTGGAGTAAAACATTTTTATTTCAACAGACATTTGGTTGTGGTTTCTGTTCTTGAGTTCAGCCACTATTAAAAAGACACCAAAGTGTCTAGTCCCCAAGATACTAGAGTAAAAGAAGCCATTTCGTGACTCTTCCAGAGATAGCTGCCGATGATTGGCAAGGATTCTGTCTTATGACAGGAAAGCCATAGCTTCAGGCTGTAAGATGAATGCAGCTTCCTGTCTGCAGGCAGAAAAAGGATGAACCGGTGTGAGGTCTGCAAAGAGCACAATGTCTGGGCCCCATGATCTCAGGCTGATGGCATCTTATCTACACAGTCCTCCATGGAAAGAATGCAGCTGCCCTGAGCCAGATTGGCACAGTTGGGAAACACTCAACCGCTGCCACACTGGTTACAAACAGGAAGATTTAGTTGAGCACATAAATAGTTCTTGACATTCGAACATCATTGGTTGCATCATTTTGAGAATTTTATCCTTTGGAGAAAAGGATCACACAATTTAGACACAATTGCCTGTTGTAAAACCCTGCCCATGGACCTTCCTTTCCTACAATGTGCCCTGGGCCCAGAAACTGCAGGAGCTGGAGATGGTCAGCCAATGCTGGATTCAAAAGGCTTCGGACCAAAAGCACATTGGAAACTCAATTCAGGGACAAGGGAGTTATATCCAGAGGCCAATGGTGTCTGAAACATCCTGGAACTGAAAGGAACGAGTCTCCTCTTAATCAAAAAGCTCTGTCTAGTCATGAACCGGAAAAGATTTTACAAACAAGGTCTGATGTATCTCTAAATAAGGCATCTGTTTTCCTCTTGGAGATGCTCTTATTTTTGTTTTCTTCCTGGGGGCTCCATTCTTACTGTCTGATTGCTGCTCTTCCAGATACCACGAAAGTGATGTAAGATGTTGGTCAGGGGCAAAATATAGGGAGCCACAGTGAGGAATGAATTGTGCTATGGTTTAGTTAAATTGACTTAACTAGGTCTATTAGATCGTAGTGTCCCCTGAGGGTAAAGATCGTTTTTAAAATTTCTATGTTTAGTCTCTTACAGTGTTGCTATGTCAAAATATAGTATACTGTAAAACAAAATCTGCTTAAAGACAAGGAGCTTATGACTTCGTTGCAGTGGAGTTTTTCAGAAGCTCACAAAAGTGTCCCTCTTCCCACTTTTAGCAAAAACGTGTTATCCAAATTAGAGTTTTGGACGTCTGAAAAAAAGATGTTGGGGAAAAATGAGCCGAATTGGTTAAGAGATTAATTTTAAGTAAGTTTAGCAAAACAAAATAAAACAAAACCCCTAGTGGCTTCGTTGATTGGATTTACTGTGAATCAGGGTTTAAACATTAATTTTTTTTTTTTGGTGGGTTTAGTCCTTGTAGATATTTATATTGCTCATCCTATGTGCAGGAATTGTGCAGGCTGCGCTGGAAAAACGATGAGAAAGACCAAATCCTTGTCCTCGGGGTGCTCACAGGATAGTGGCTTCTAAAGCTTTCAGTTTGCTATTGAAAAAGTTTCTCACACAGAGAAGCATGCGTTACTGCCAAGACATGCATTCGTCTTTGTACATTCAGGTCGTCATTCACGACATAAATGCTTATTAACTCAATCGTCCATCCTGAGTGCCACACTCATGTATCTAGTGCCTGCGTGACATCTCCACTTGTTTTCAGGGCCTGGAACTGAACTCGAGTCTCTCCCCACACACTCCATTTCTCCACCATCTCGCCCAGTGCATTAAACAGCAACGCCACCTTCCAGGGCGTCCGGCACACAGCTGTGGATTCCCTGGCTCGTTCTTCCTTCGAAACTTCTGCTGAATGTGACAGCTCTGCCTTTTTACCGTGACCATGCTCGCCTCCTCTCAGCTCACTGCAGTTGGTCAGCTCCTGACAGGTGTCCCTATGTCACTCTTACCCCCAACCCCCAACACTCTACTCACGACATAACCACCAGAGTGATCCTTTTAAGAAGTCAGATTCTGACTCATCTGCTCCCGCGGCTTCCTATCTAACTTAAGTAAAAGCCACTATTCTTTGAGTATCTTTTCAGTGACCTCGAGGTAGCCACGTGGTCTGTCCCCTCGTCCTCTCTTGTAACACATGTCCTGCCACTCTCCCCTTTTCTCCTCTGGTCTCCTCACTGGCACTTGGAAACACTAAGCCCACCTCAGAGCTCTTTCTCCCCCTCTCTCTAGAATGTTCTTTCCCCGTATGCGCATGGCTCACTCTCTTCCTTGGACGCTGTGCTTAAATAAAACACTTTACTCTTCAGACCTTCTCTAACCAACCTACATAAACAGCGCCCTCTACCCCTTACTGGCTACTCCAAATCACCCCTATTCAAGTTTATTTTTCTCCTGTAGAGCTTATGGGTGGATAAACTATATATTTACTTGTTTATTTGTACATTCTCTTCCTTCCCCTCCACCATTCCAACCACCACTTGAATATAAGGGCCGGTCCCTGTCTGTTTTGTCCCCTGCTTTGTCCCGTGCACCTAAGGAGTACCTAGCATGTCAAACATATTGCCCAGTCCCAAGTGTCTAAGAAAATATAGAGCATGGGCCGACCGTTCATGCCTCCAGGACTCACAGGTTCTGTTCTTATTAAGTCCACGAGATGGTCTCTTTTCTTATCTTGTGTTCCTTTCATATCAATGGAATTTTGAATTCTGATTATTTGAGAGTCGTTGCCTAAGAATCTATTTTGACAATTAAAAAAATTACAAAGCCTAGTTAATAACATAACACCTTGCACCTTTATTTTCCAAATGACTGCCCCAAACTTAATTTAGTTTAAGTCATAAAGATAAGGTGAGCCCCAAATCGTGAGTTAGGTAACTGTGACTTTTCATACAGTTAGACATTATTAAAGTAAGTGTTATGAAGGCTAAATCATCTTTTAAGTTCACGATGGAATAAGATAACAGTTCGAAGTTCAAGCTGTGCAGTCAAATGTGTTCAAACCCATCACATGGGCAAACAGACCTAGCCTCACCTCAGTTTACTTATCTCTTTAATGGGAATAATAATAATGGTACTAAACTCACTGTGTTATTACGAGCACATAAAGTTCTTAGCATAGCTCTTAAATATCATTCAATAAATCTGCCTTGTTGTTTCTTTGGTTGCCAACTCACATTATCTCATGGTTTTAAAACATGTGTTCACCTCTCCTTTTCCAAAGAGGACTTGATGTAGCTGAGGCTTACAATACAAAAAAAAAACTACACGACTAAAGAGGAATTGGAAAACAGCGTCAAGGTAAAAGCAGGTGTAATATGCTAACCGAGGTCAATCTGATTGCCCTGACTGAGCTTCGGATTAGACCTTGAGCTGGACTTCCTGGACTCTGGTTTCAAAATTCTCTTTATTGGAAAAGAGAAAGGGGTACCGCAGCTCTTTAGGAGGAGAAATGCTTTTCTGACACTGAATTCTAAGAAGAACATGTAAATTGGAATTCTATGCATGAAGACTTGTGGTACCCTGTGAATTGTACTTAGATTCAGTTCTATTTTATAATAAATGTGGAAGAGGATTTCTTAAGGCTGTTTCTGATGGATAGGAGCTAGCCCAAATAAATGGTTTAATTCTGGCATTGAGAGTAAAGCAGAGAGACCAAACTTTTATTACTGACAAATGTAATAACAGAGAATGTGGCTTTTATCTGCAGGCAAGCTTGTTCCTAGTACTGAACTCCGAATCCTGGGAGGTTTGTCTAGCCAGTCATAAACAGTGCTGGGCCACCACAGGGCTCTCATGTGGAGACCTGTCCTTGTGAGACACCCAGAGGGACAGCGTGGAAATGTCTGTTTTCTGCAGACAGGATCACTTCCCAGAGAAAGGGCAGAGAGAGGATGGGGCTGCACATACCCAGTTCCTTGCCCCAAACTCAACAGTAAAACCAGCTCCTCTTCCTTCCCTGGAGAGACAGCATGTCACGCCAGTGAAGCCCCCTCACGTGAGGGCAGAAGCATCCTCTCTGGAAAGCTTCCCGTGGTAACTGTCAATAAAAGCCAAGAATATCACACCCCAGAGCAGTCTTGGGGTGGTCTGCCTTGATCACAGGAAAGAAAATAGAGTCCCTCCAGCAACTGACAAATAACATGTCCAAATAGTCTTCCCCTTTCCATATGTGTTTATCGAATGACTTCTCTATGTCAGAAATACACTTGCTGACACAATGGTGAGCAAATAAACTGACACTGAGCACACAAGTATATAATTGCAAATGGAGATCAATGCCACAGGAGAAAGGTACAGGCAACATTGAGAGTGTCCGTGGGGAAAGTGCTCCACTGTGAAATTCTAGAGACTCTTTCTTAAGGACGTTATTTTGAGCTGAATTTTAAAGGCTGCTTAGAAAACGGGAATAGCATCTAGGGGGAGGGAATATCATGTGCAAAGGCTCTGAGGTAAGAGGAGTGTGATATGTTGGAGAAAGTTACAGAAGACAAAGGGCAGGGGAGAGAGGGCGACAAAGATGTAGAGCGGTAGGTAGGGGCTGATGGTGCAGGTATATGGGGGGGTTTTGATCTTCATCCTAAGAGCGGCGGTTTTAAGCAGAAAGGGTAACGTGATCAGAGCCTCATGCTCAGACTTTGATGGGTGCTGACTAGCAGACCAACTCCAGGTTTTTATACTTGAATGACATTTTTATATCAGTGTTTTGAAAGTAGATAGACAACGTGGCTTTGGGCACGAAATTCCCCAGCGACCAAAACATTCTGCTAGGTGGATTGAGTTGCTTAGCTTAACTATTTAATTTTCAAAACTTGTACAAGTATTCAGTTGGATCCCCGTGCATTCCAATCTCAGGTTTTGGCAGAAAAGATCTGAAGTTGAATTTTGTGAAAAAATATTATCAGTGTTTTATTTGATTTTTAGCTCATCTTTGACAAAATTAAATATGGCTTACAAAAATATATACATCGTGGAATGACAACATGAAGTATAAGTCTGTGACGAAGGGTATCCAAGGATGGGGGTGAGGCAGGTACTTGCAATGAAGCTAAAACCACAGCAAGTACCAGGAAAGCTTTGGAATGGTGGCGGGGCACGGGGCGGAGGGGGTCTCACGCAGTCCTTTGGAATGTCCGATTCTGAGCATCGTGGCTGTGCCTGCCTGAGTGCTCTGACTGCAAAATGTACCTCTGGCAATTGAAAGTGCTCAAGCGATGGCATTGGGAGAATATAAGTAAAAGGTAATTTTAACTGTGTCATTATTAACCTTATGCCATTTTTTCAGGCGCTAATTGAGTCACTTTAAAGATTGTTCCAGGTTCATGCTCATAAAGTGTTTCATTAGCACATGGAAACACGTTTTTCTTTCCTTAGTAGGTGATTATACATACAATTAATCTAAAAGAGTTTTAAATCATTGTGGTGAAAAGAATAAGGAATCGGAACACAAATGTTGTACACTGCTTGAAAGTATCTTATCTATCTAGAGTTTAACCCAAGAGTCTATCTCGATTCTTGGGGGATAGAATGAAAATATATGTTTTGCAAGAGCTTTTGTGTTCAACTCACATAGCTAGGCCATAAACTGTAATAGAATCCCCTTGGAATAAATGGCTAGATAAAGGTGAATGAGAGACACAAGCCACCTCAACTTTAAGACAGATTTATGCATGAAATTATAAGATATGCAAGTAGCTCTTCATGAAAGCCTCTGGCTCCTTGAGTAAGAGCCTCATTAAGTTTTTAGAAATATCAGAGAGACTATTGGACTTTTTAAAGGAGGATGAACAGCCAACAACTATTTGTACTCTGTATCTATCATTCAGCACACTTCCCATCTTTCCAAGCTTCAGGTTACCTACAAATGTATGAGAATGCCTTCTATATTCACCCTAAGTCACTGATAAGAGAGCCACCATCAGGCTGAAAACCAAGTAGTTTCTAAAGAAACTACTCTGCGAGGGAACATCTGTCAGCATCCTTTGTATCCTTCATTCTCTACCAGTTACTAATGTACCTAATTATTTTAGTTTTCAGTCCACAGGTCTCTATCCACTGTCACATGCCTTGGGGAAGGTCATGTTTGCTCTGCTCACCCCTTCACCCCTTCCTTGAGTGCTTGTCTAACAAGCTCATCAAGCGGAAACTAAAGTGTTTGGACTTGACCCATCTGTAGTGAAGTTTGATGTCGTTTTTCCAAATGCACCCTCTTCTTTAATAATTCACCTAGAGTCCTGCCCTTACTTACCTGCTAGGTAAAAGACCACCTGAAATCTGAGTTCTATTTTTTTTTACATGGGATTAGAAAGTACAGTTTGTTAATACATTTATTTTCATTGACTTTTTATTTGACCCTTTGTCAGTTTTAACCAGAGTTCTTTTCAGACTCTATGAATTGATCCAAAGAAATACCATTATACCAAATTTACAAATGTAATATAGGATTAATCAAAGTTTATCATTCAAAAACTTTTATGGTTTTCCAACTTGGGTTTGACCAAGGCATGAACTTTACCACACACACACACACACACACACACACACACACGGATAAGGAATGACACATTTTTTTCCTGTGTATTTGTATATGATGTCTCTTTTTTTATTTTTCAGCAAGACTTTTCCTTTGTTTTATTTACCCTTTCAGAAACTATTGATTAGTTTCCATATCTATTTCAAACCTCCATTGAAATTATTGTCTTGACCTGACTGAGGAGTTTTCTACTTAGGACGGATGTCTCAATTAAGACTTCAGTTTCTTATCTGCTACTTTTTATGGGCCAGATGTATAAGCCAGCTCTTCCTTGATTTCCTTTTCGAAAGATCAAAGAACTGTATTTGCTGATTTTTGTTCCTATTGTAAAAGGACTTAACTTTCAGAATTCTTTCTGTAAGTTAATGTGAAATTTCGTTTCTATTTTTGTTTGGGTTCTAAGTGATAGCATTTCTTGCAGATTCTTGTAAATATTGTATATTATTATGCAAAGTTCCGTGGACTAGCTGAGATAGATAATTCAGGTATTTTTTTTTTTCTGAGTTAGCAACTTATATACCAACTGTAGTAACACTAAAAAAAGAGAGAGAAAAAGTCTGCTGAAGATTAATGTGTCTCTGGTTCTTAATAGTGCAAAAAAAAAAAAAAAAAAAAAAAAAAAAAAAAAAAAAAAAAAAAAAAAAAAAAAAAAAAAAAAAAAAAAAAAAGAAAGAAAGAAAGATAAAAGAAGAGAAAGAAAAAAAAAAGAAAGAAAAGAAAAGAAAAAGAAACAGCTTAACGTGAACAAAAAGCAGAAAGTACCAAAGACACTCCCATTTGTGTAGATTTGTTAATTGCATATCTCTGACCTTCTGCTTTTAAGGTAGCTAGCTTATCCTTTAGCTAAAGCAGCTCGCTCATCCTAAAACATTTGCTTGCTTTATCTTTGTGAAATTGATGGTGCTGGTTCAGTTCAGTCCCAGGATGAACTTTTCAGGTTGCAGCGCCAGCTTGGAAAGCAGGACAGCCGCTCATTCCAAGGGAAGCCCCAGGGTTATCGCAAGCCCGCAGGTGTCACATTGCCAGTTTCCACAGAGCTTGACCTCGGGCTGAACTCCACTTTGCCAGGCTACGTACAACTAAGCTGAGCAGCTATAACAAGCATAGGCCTTCCCAGCCAAGCAGGAGCCACCTAAACAAACCTATGGCTAGTTCTCAAGAGAATCTTTAGGTTGTTCATAAATAAGATAATGCTACAGTCCCTAGACTTCTGGCTTGGGGAAGTGGGGTTAAGTTGTGTTGTTATACCTGAGCACCCCGAATACCCACAAACTCCAGGCCTGAACTCAATAAGAGTGGCTCATTTTTTTCTCAAGCCACTTAGAATCTTGAGACCCAGACTGGGAGGGCAGTGACCCGCAATAGACTAGTGGCTAGTGGAAGTCTAACTCTTTCTTTTCCCCTATGGTGGAAAAAGTGCCTGGGTGTAGGTTCTAAATCTGGTGTCCTCAAGTGATAACGATGTTTACCATGTGCCAGGTGCTATCATGTGGCACCCAGCAACACGTTAGTACACAGTAACTCATTCATCCTCAGAACAACCTTCCTGGGCTACCCCCACCCCCCCTCCCCCGGGTAGGCTGTGATAAGGTTCATTCCCAGCTGAGAAAATTCAGGCACAAAAAGGACAAATCACTTTCCCTGCTAACAAGCAGCAGAGGGAGGGATCGATCCTGGGGAGTTTGAGCTCGGGGTCTGTGGCTTTAATTTCATTCTGTGCAACCACAGGTCACAGAGCAGAGGGGGAACTGGGCTCAGGGTCCTGGGCCAGGTGGGCTGGGAAGGTCTAGGCATTTCCAAATTTTTAAGTCCAGAAGAATGAGAGGAAAATAACAAAAAGGACCATAGCAATTCTCAACAGAACTCAGACCACGCTAAGAGGGTTTGGACAGTGGCGTCTCCCCGTGCTTGCCACCTCATCCCTAACCTGAGCTTGCAGGCAGAATTAAATTGCAACGGCATTCCCATTGAGAGGCTTGGCCCTAATTATGTTAAATTCCTGGTGGCCATCAACCCAGACTCCTCTAACCAGAGAAACCAGCCCTTTCAGTGTAAAGAACGCTCTCATTCTTTGCCGCGGTCTACCTGTGTGGCTGTGCGGCCCTGGGCCCCACCCACCACGCGCTCTCAGGCAGCGTGCTATGCTGTCTCTGCCTGGGAGCTCTAGCAGGGGGATGTCGCATTAGTTGGCACTTTCACATCCTCTCCACTCACAAAAAAACCAATGTTCATAAAGTGACTTTGAATCCCTACAGGGCCTGGTCAGTCCCCAACACCCGTGAAACATTCAATTTTCAAAGTAATTTTTGTTTGTAAGGACATTTTATTTTATTTCGGCTCTTCGAAAATTGGCGTCATATGTGATACACCAAATACAGTTGCCAGTTTATTTTCTTAACTACTCTCCCCAACTAATGGTTCACCCTTTTAGTAGGAATAGTTCCATTCAGGTCGTCAAGCATGAAGGAACCTGCTTATCAAAGGCCAGGAGAACGATTCCAATGATGACCCGAGTCAACCAGCTCCAGATACTTCGAGTAAACAGTACCTTAAAACAGTTTCTCAAACTTGAAAGTATATACTGATTTTATCGAAGTGCAGGTTCTGATTCAACAGGTCCGGGATGGGGCCCGAGACTGCATTTCTAACAAGCTCTTGAGCTCTCGGGTAGTGTGCTACTGGTCCGGGACTACGCTTTGAAGAATAAGACCTCAAAAGCCTCCTTTATCCTGAGACTCTACGCATCTGATGGATGCTGCTCAAGTTGATACAACTCAGAACCTGCTGGAGGTTGTGCTTCTTATTAGTGATGCCCCTAGGAAGAAAATGAACTTGTCCTGGGTTCTCTGGATGGAAGGATTTTTTTAGATCTTAAGAGTTATAATTTATTTATTTTTTTTGTCTGAGTGCTTTCCCATTACTCAGAAAATATTTCTTATTTGACTGTTTTTCTGTTTTAACAGAAGCATCTCTATCTCAAAGGAACACCCTGTCTCTGAGTTTACACAGAATAAGACTTTTTCAGGGCTTTGTGGTTTGGTTATTTCATGTCTCTGCATGTGGGTTACAGGATCTTGCTGAATTGGGCTGAAACAAATGTCCACTCTATTAAAATTGGAAAAACGACTGGAACAAGAACTTTAGGGTTTTTGAGGCAAGCCACCTCATCTAACCCCAGATGGGCCGACAATGTGAGATGCAGTCCAGCAAGGAGGCGAGACCTGAGGCTTTGTGGAAACAGAGATCTCTATTCAAATTCTAGTTCTGGGGACCACAAAAGTTGTCCTGTTGGGTGAACTACCTAACTTTAGCTTCTTAAACCAAAAAAACAAGTGAGAGTGTCATGAACAGAAGAGCTCAGTGAGAGAGATGACAAGACATAGAAGGTAATGCTTGCACACCTCACACTTGTGCCTGGGACAGGCTTTTGATGGGCCTCATTGGGGTTCCTCAGACTCAAACTTGTCAGCCTCTCATGAGGCTCACTTATGGAATCATGCGACAGAATTCCATTTGAATTTCCTCTCTGGGGCATCTTTACCCTTTTGATAGGTGACGGAAATCCTTAAGATCACAGACAACTTGATATTGGCTGTATTCTGCAATATCCACTAGCTGGCGGCAGTTTATTGCACTACATAGGAAAAACATGCTTAGAAGACACCGTTTAAATTTCATTTTTGGGAAAACAAAACTAAAACCAGGTTTTCCTGTTTTAGTGTCTTGGATGAGTGCTTTTCCATTCTTTAGAAAATGTTTCCTACCTGACTTTTTTTCTATCTCAGTTCTGTGTCTCTACTTCAAAAAAATTGATTACAATGATTGGCTAAGTTTCACTCACCCGCCCCTCCCAGCAGAGAGTTCTGTTAAAATGCACGTTCTGATCCAAGAGATTGGGGGTGGAGCCTCAAATTCTCAATTTGCATCCAAGTCTTGGATGGTGTTGATTGTGTTGGGCCGGAGGCCACATACTTTGGGGGGCAGTGCACCAGCCATAGCTCTTGCCAAGCTGAATAGCAAACGTTTTAAGCCATTGCAAAGGACTTCTTCTGTACAGGACTCTTACCTACCTGTGCTAGCTAGAATTCTTGGCTGAGTAACTGATTTTAATCTATACTTCTTGTCCCTCCCTGACTCCACATGCTCCCTGCCTGCCTATTTGGCATTTTGGACTGAGTCTCCCCTGACTTATTTTTGATCTATAGCCCACACTTCCAGCCTGGCACCTTCAGTGTCTCGCTGAAGACTCTCCAATTCAGCCTTCAGCCTCCTTGCCAGTGCTGGGTACCAGCTAATTCTGAGTGCCTGCGGGCAGGCTCACCTCATCATGTCCACTCCAGCAAGAAGAAAAAGAAGTGAGCTACCCTCATGGCTCCTGGGACCAGTTGTACCTTTTGAACTCTGGAGGAAGAAGCCAGAATAAACACATGCCTGAGGAACATAGAATTTTTTAATTGACAACAATCTAAGAGGTAGATTCCTACAAAATCATCATAATGTGGCAAATCAAGGTTAATCATAAGAATAATGAACACTTACTGAACACTAACTGTATGCTCTTTAATTTTCACAACAACTTCATGAGGTAGAGATAATTATGATGCTCATATGATGCTCATTGGTGATAAAACTGAGACATGGAGTGATTACGTAACTTGCCCAAGATCACTGAGCTTAGAAGGGATGCAAACCCGGGTTTGTCTGATTCCATGTTCGTGCTCCTAACTACACTTGAGCAGGACTTTCAACTAAGAGAAGCTGAGCGATTCTCTCTGCAGATACACAACAATATCCAGGACTGTGATGCAGCCATCTGACTCAGAGTTCTTTCCCTGTGGTGGTAACGTAGCCATACCTTAAAGCAAGCTTGATGTCACATGTTTCTGGCCCTGAGTCTTGAATTTGAGTACAATTACAATAACGAAAAAGATTTATTACCTCACAAAGCATTTATAAGTGAATATGTAATAGTATAGAAATAATCTGTAAATCATATGACAACACAGACAAAAGGCTTACTTCTACCAGTTCCTTTTTGAAAGGGCACATCAGATTTCCTATTGTGCCTAAAGTTTTTACATGTGGAACCAATACAAAATACACAATGCCTCAATGACACAGCATTCTGGGTAGCTGTTCCCACACACAGGTCATGTCTACCTAACTTCAAAAGAATTGATTGAAAATTTTTTTCAAGCCACTGAATCAGGTATTTGATTCAGTATGACAAACACCTTCCTGAAACTGACTAATCTTCTGAATAAAACTGAACTGGCTTTTTGTCGTGCAAACACCACTGTGATATCAAGTTCTTCTTTAGGAAGGAAATTTCTAGAGTTGTGGATTAGCTATTGATTGGTCCAGGTTAATAAGAGAACAGGAGTTTGTTTCATGGACTGGAGGTAGGAGCAGTTAGGAAAAAAATTAGTGAGATTATCCAAACTGGCCAGAGAATCTAGAAAAAGAATTGTAGACCCACATGCTGTAACAGCATATTTCCTGCTGGATATCCCAAATGTCTGAAACGTTTTGACAGTTCATTAGCAGGGATTGGAAGGAAGGCAGGGATGGAGGGGGGTGGGGAAAGGGGATGGCCGAGGAGCATACCTTATCCTGCAGCTGAAAAACCCTCCATCTTTTCTTCCTCAGAACTGAAGTTTCTTCAGGGCAATGGGGTCTCATTTAATTTCTCACTCGCTTAACAATAGTTTTCTTATAGCTCTGCTATTATCTGTCTCTAAACTTCCCTGGCTGAATGTTTTGTTTCACAGCACCCAAGCCTGGCCTGTGTGTCTCTGCAGCCTCTGCCGGCTGTTAGCTACTGCGACAGTACGTGTTTATCTGTCCCTCAGTCAAGCTATGGGGTTTACGCTCCAAGACATCTATAGAGTCCAAAAATCTTAGAATGTTAGAATGGGGCAAGGCCTTTGAGAGTGTATAATCTAGAAGTTTTCAAGCTGTTCTTTATAGGCAGTAAAAATCTTTATTCAAAACAAAACCTACTCAGCCGCAATCTACAAGAGAAGTCAGGGAGGAGAGGCTCGGGGTGAAACAGCGGGTAAGAACAGTCTCACGGGCCTCCCTTAATTCTTACATCCCTGAGGTTCTTCCAAACCCCCAACAACTCTCCAGACGGCTGTTTGAAACCCTCTAATAATGCCAACTTTAAACTCAGAGAATGCCTTACCGAGACCTGGGGCCTCATTAGTGTCAGAGTCTGAATAGTGCCTATGTTTCTTGTCACCTCGTCTAGAATTTCTAACTATTTAACTTCCAGCTCTCTTTAAAGAATTGCCTCTATTCTGCCTGGACTGCTCATTTTAGCTACTTAACAGCTTCTTACTCAGCACAGTACTCAAGACTGCCATCGAAACACCCTGAGGCCTGGGGCGGAGTCCATCTTTTTGGCCGACTCTGGTCTTTTAAGTCCAAACTATTAGGCTGAGAACTGTCTGTTACACTCTGGTGTCTGATGTGTAATTATTCGTTAGGATGGTGAGACAAAACCAAAACCAGGACTTTGCCAGGTCTATATGTGACAGATACAATTTGACCTATATTGGAAAATGTGGAAATTCAGGAAGTTTACTGTCTATGGACAGAGTTCTCTGCTTGAATATGCGGGTCATCTGCAGTGCTGTTTGCCGCTGCAAACGTGGAGTTTGGGCAGGGGTTGGACACGGTGACCTGTGCAGGCTGGCCTTTATTAACACTACGAAGAGGAATAAAGGCTACTTATGGCAAATAGTACTAGCAGTGGCTGAAACACCACAACAAGCACCCTAGATGCCAGTGGGAATGTCCCACATAGTGGCGGAAGAACCAACACAACGCTACAAGGCCCCGATTTACAAAAAATCAATGTGCTTGAAACTCCTGTGCCCTTTCACAAGGGTGCCACATAGAAGGTATGGTTTGGACACCCTGAACTCATCTATAGCCCATTCCAGTTCATGACAATAACTTCATTAAAACTTTAAAGCATGACAGCAAATACCCAAAGTCTCTCTGACTTCATAAAAGATAACGCCACAGAGGTCTATGTGTGACCACATCGTCTGCTGAAAGCTACTTCTCCTTGGAGCTTCTGTGTTCTTCTCTGCCTTGGCTGATACAAGGTAGTCTAGCTAATTGGACGGATTCTTGCTTTAATGTACCCATTCATCTCCGATGTGTCCAAGAGGACTTATGTCCTCAATCAAGTGTGACGCCTGAGACTGTAGCCAAGAGAACACGTTGAGTTCGGTTGAGCCCTGGGCAATGTGAACTCCCATCTTAAAAAGCTAAAAGTGGGTCTTCTGCACCAGGCTCAGCACGATTTGTAGGAGTTTGCATAAAGCTCCATGAGGGGGCCACAGCCGGGCTAATAGCAAACGGGATGAAGAAGCAGAAGCCATACAGAAATTGGCTTGTAGGGTTCTGAAGTCTGTCATAACTAAAAATGGCTCTATCTACACTGTCAGTCCCCAGAAAGGACAGGCCACCAAAGGTTCCAAGTTCCCAAAATGTCCTGGTGGCCTTTCCTTCCAAACTTCAGGAAGTTTTTGCACTTAGAGTACTCAGTTCACCCTCGTTGAAGGCAGCACACATTCGGTTTCTTCTTAGGAAGAGGCAGGAAATTGGGGATTCTCTAAGGGCCCTTTTAGAAAATTGAACATAGAACCTTTTATCAGTGAATGCATAGACAGCGTCAGCCCACAGTCCTCACATTCATTAGAAGCACTTCAGGGAGAGAAAATTAATGATAATCCTAAGTACATAATGACTTGCTGGAGACCAGAAGGCTCCACTCTGATGGTTTGACTGGAGGCTTGCCCCACAGTAATGAAAGATGCCGCCTGTGTGCTTGACCCTGGTCTTGGTTCATGCTTCAGGGGAAAAGGCTGCAAAGTTGGTATAGACTACTTAATCTCTTTCCCGGTAACTGAGAGCGACTCAGATTGGGATCATTGGTAATAGTGTTGTACTTGGTCATTATAAAAAAGAAAGAAACTCCTTGCTTTCGCTATTTCTTTCCAGTTTAAACATAAAATCTCACAGAACCCTAGGAGAATGTCACACCAATCTCAAAATAACAGGTTATTGTGCAAAACGGACTCAAACATGGGTGCAGCTTTCCTGTCAGAGTGCTGAGTTCAATCGCCTGCCTGAAGACAGAAACCGATTACGCCCGGTCTAGCGTCCAAGTGAAATCGATGCCTTACATTTTCCAGAACTTGAATTTTGTAGCTATTACTCAGCTTTGGTATGCACTGTCTTTCTCTTCCGCGCTGAAATTGGGATTGTTTTCATTCACGTCTGTATACCTAGAGCCTAGCAGAGTAGTTGTTGTATATTAGACTCTAAGTAATGTTTTAACAAAAAAATTCTCACTCAGGGGTACATGACTGATACCATAGTTTATTCCTGAAACCAGAGAGGGAGGGAGAAGAAGCCTGGGGCTCACTGGGCTGCTGGAACGGGGCGACAGCCCTGTGGAATTCTTGGATATTGTTGTTTACGGGAGAGACTGGAGACAGCGAGAGGGCTTCACAATTCTGTTGAAATAATCTCATTGAGGTATTTCACTACAAAGAAAAGACCTTGGGAACAATAAAGCCACAACCTAGATGGCCTGAAGCAAACTGCTGTTGCTGGAACTGGTTGACTCATCGTGACCCCCCTTCCTGGTTCTGCTGGGGAGCTGGGCTAGGCCACTTAATGTTCATCTCTAATTACTTTTGTCTGTATTCTTGTCTTTAGAGTGTATACAGGTTCATAATGGGCCTGGGTTTTCTGTGGTAAGATCAAAGGCAAGCCAGTTGGGAGATGGAAAAGAGAGGCAGAGGGGAGAGGAAAGCAGAGGGCAGAGTGGTTCTGGCATTTCCTCTGCTCCATAGCTGGGTCGGGCCTGCTGGGCCACGGTTAGGCCCACTAGTTCTCCAGCAACCGAGGCCTTGGTTTGTCTAGGACCACTTTTGACAGGGCTCAGAGTTTGGCATTGTCTGGAACCTCAGGATCCTCCTCACCTACACCTTCCAGGGGCCAGAGGCCTCCGAGGTTCAAGAACCAGCATGTCACAAAGAAGGAGGAGACAGGAGCGGTGGAGGGTTAACTTCTGCATGGTAGAGTCCAATGACCAGACGCTCAGGAAGTCAGCCCTTGCCCTGGGCTGTGAGATGGTTTCTGGAAGAGTGAAAGCCGGGCTGATCTGTCTTTTCTTGAATCCTCTTCGGGGCCAGAGCACATTTTCCAGAGGGTAGCCTGCTCGAGGTGCTACATTTGTGACTCTGTACTGCGCCTCCCTCCCTTCGAAGCTCAGGTGCTATGGCACACACATCTTCCCTTGCCTAGTATCCCCGGGCCTCAGCTACTACAGGGTAGGAACATTTTCTCTACCCTCTCAGGTTCTCAGCTGAATCCTACAAATTAGACTGACAGAAAACAGATTAATAAAAGAAAAGACATATAAATTTAATATTTGATGTTAATATTTTAGTGTTTACATGCACATGCAACTTCATAGAAAAAGAAATAAAGTCCCAAAGAAGTGGTTAAACTCGAAAAGCTTATATATCATTTTAACAAAAGGCAATAAATTATGGAGAAGAGATAAGACAAAGGAAAAGTGGTTTGGGCTTCCAGGGATGTAAGTTGTCAGAAGGTAAATACATAGGGGAAACTAATGGAAAACAAGGGTTAGTTAGTAAGGTTGTGTCTATGCAGCCTCATCTCAGTGTGCTCTCCGCCTCTACTGATAAATGTTGCTCCTTCCTGCCTGGTACAAGAATGAGAGACATCTTCACAGGGGACATTTGTGCCCTGATTTAAGGCAGATAATGGAAGGGCAGAAAGCTTTCTGCGTCTGTTTTTTCTCAATTGCCTTTAACCCAAAATAATTCTTATCCCATAGTGGCATATTTTGGGGTGGTAAAGACTGCCAAAAACTTGTCAAGCCCTCTGATGGGGACCAAGAGTCCACTAGCTAGTTCACGAATGTAACTGGGCACATACGTGAGGACTTAAACAGATCTCCAAGGTGAAATCCATGCCATTTGAAAGGTAGCCATCTGTGTCACATAGCACCTGAATTTTTTTTAAAAAAGGATGCTATTTAAAATTTTTTTTATTGAGGTATAATTTTATACATAAAATAGATGCATCTTAAGTGTAGAGTTTTACAGTTTTGACAGAACGAGATTTTGAACCACCTCAGAAGTCTCCACTTGCACTTCTCGGCCTTCCTACCCCATCTCGGAGGTGATGGCCATTCTGGTTTCTGTTCCTGACATCCTTTGTGACTCCAATGGTAGAGCTTTTACATCCTATCACAGAACTGGACCTCCAATGGTAGAGCAGTGACTCTAATGGTAGAGCAGTGACTCCAATGGTGGAGCTTTTACATCCTATCACAGAACTGGACCTCCATTTCCCCGCTTCTCTATTAGGCCGGCATTTGCTTAAAGACGTCTGATGTGGGGCTCTGCGGTAGGAAAATGGATGGCTGGAATAATAAACGGGGAGGAGGGGAAACCAGGGAAAGAGGATGATGGAGTGCCACTGATCTGCCCTGGGCAGGCGCTGAGCTGGGTTCTGATTTACCGAGATGGGAGAGACAACATGCTTGATTAAGGAGTGAAGTGTGCAAAGAAGGGAGGGAGGATGAGAATAGTCTGTCCCCGGGGTGGGAGGCAGCATGGTCTCAGAGAAAGCACAGGCTATGTAGTCAGGCAGATCTGGCTTTGGACCCTCACTCACTATTTCTACGACCTTGAGATGTTCCCAGCTTCCTTATCAGTTAAATTGGGATAATAATTTGGAAGGTATTAATCAAGGATGGGATGCCCTTTAAGTGAGATAACGTATATGAAAGACCTAATGTAGTGCTTGACACATAATAGCTGTTTAACAGATGATGGTAGCTTTATTGTTGCTACCAGGTAATCCCAACTTTTAAAAAGTTGTTTTCTTTTAAATTCTTTTTGAAAAGAGCTCAGAATGGTCAACAAGATACAGATCTACTCATAAATGTTGCTACTGATAAATGATCTACTCAGATCAAAGAAGAAGCTGCCTTGCTTTGCAATAATACATCAGAGACACTGATGTATTCATGGAACAAATTACGTAGCAGTCACCGGATGTGCTAATCTGTGCCTTATA
>NW_024350397.1:1435650-1563418 GCF_902729225.1 Pteropus medius
TAAATTTCATTTTTGGGAAAACAAAACTAAAACCAGGTTTTCCTGTTTTAGTGTCTTGGGTGAGTGCTTTTCCATTCTTTAGAAAATGTTTCCTACCTGACTTTTTTTCTATCTCAGTTCTGTGTCTCTACTTCAAAAAAATTGATTACAATGATTGGCTAAGTTTCACTCACCCGCCCCTCCCAGCAGAGAGTTCTGTTAAAATGCACGTTCTGATCCAAGAGATTGGGGGTGGAGCCTCAAATTCTCAATTTGCATCCAAGTCTTGGATGGTGTTGATTGTGTTGGGCCGGAGGCCACATACTTTGGGGGGCAGTGCACCAGCCATAGCTCTTGCCAAGCTGAATAGCAAACGTTTTAAGCCATTGCAAAGGACTTCTTCTGTACAGGACTCTTACCTACCTGTGCTAGCTAGAATTCTTGGCTGAGTAACTGATTTTAATCTATACTTCTTGTCCCTCCCTGACTCCACATGCTCCCTGCCTGCCTATTTGGCATTTTGGACTGAGTCTCCCCTGACTTATTTTTGATCTATAGCCCACACTTCCAGCCTGGCACCTTCAGTGTCTCGCTGAAGACTCTCCAATTCAGCCTTCAGCCTCCTTGCCAGTGCTGGGTACCAGCTAATTCTGAGTGCCTGCGGGCAGGCTCACCTCATCATGTCCACTCCAGCAAGAAGAAAAAGAAGTGAGCTACCCTCATGGCTCCTGGGACCAGTTGTACCTTTTGAACTCTGGAGGAAGAAGCCAGAATAAACACATGCCTGAGGAACATAGAATTTTTTAATTGACAACAATCTAAGAGGTAGATTCCTACAAAATCATCATAATGTGGCAAATCAAGGTTAATCATAAGAATAATGAACACTTACTGAACACTAACTGTATGCTCTTTAATTTTCACAACAACTTCATGAGGTAGAGATAATTATGATGCTCATATGATGCTCATTGGTGATAAAACTGAGACATGGAGTGATTACGTAACTTGCCCAAGATCACTGAGCTTAGAAGGGATGCAAACCCGGGTTTGTCTGATTCCATGTTCGTGCTCCTAACTACACTTGAGCAGGACTTTCAACTAAGAGAAGCTGAGCGATTCTCTCTGCAGATACACAACAATATCCAGGACTGTGATGCAGCCATCTGACTCAGAGTTCTTTCCCTGTGGTGGTAACGTAGCCATACCTTAAAGCAAGCTTGATGTCACATGTTTCTGGCCCTGAGTCTTGAATTTGAGTACAATTACAATAACGAAAAAGATTTATTACCTCACAAAGCATTTATAAGTGAATATGTAATAGTATAGAAATAATCTGTAAATCATATGACAACACAGACAAAAGGCTTACTTCTACCAGTTCCTTTTTGAAAGGGCACATCAGATTTCCTATTGTGCCTAAAGTTTTTACATGTGGAACCAATACAAAATACACAATGCCTCAATGACACAGCATTCTGGGTAGCTGTTCCCACACACAGGTCATGTCTACCTAACTTCAAAAGAATTGATTGAAAATTTTTTTCAAGCCACTGAATCAGGTATTTGATTCAGTATGACAAACACCTTCCTGAAACTGACTAATCTTCTGAATAAAACTGAACTGGCTTTTTGTCGTGCAAACACCACTGTGATATCAAGTTCTTCTTTAGGAAGGAAATTTCTAGAGTTGTGGATTAGCTATTGATTGGTCCAGGTTAATAAGAGAACAGGAGTTTGTTTCATGGACTGGAGGTAGGAGCAGTTAGGAAAAAAATTAGTGAGATTATCCAAACTGGCCAGAGAATCTAGAAAAAGAATTGTAGACCCACATGCTGTAACAGCATATTTCCTGCTGGATATCCCAAATGTCTGAAACGTTTTGACAGTTCATTAGCAGGGATTGGAAGGGGGGGGCGGGATGGAGGCGGGGTGGGAAGGGATGAGCGAAGACACCTTATCTATGCCTTCAAAAACCCTCCATCTTTTCTTCCTCAGAACTGAAGTTTCTTCAGGGCAATGGGGTCTCATTTAATTTCTCACTCACTTAACAATAGTTTTCTTATAGCTCTGCTATTATCTGTCTCTAAACTTCCCTGGCTGAATGTTTCGTTTCACAACACCCAAGCCTGGCCTGTGTGTCTCTGCAGCCTCTGCCGGCTGTTAGCTACAGCGACAGTACGTGTTTACCTGTCCCTCAGTCAAGCTATGGGGTTTACGCTCCAAGACAACTATAGAGTCCAAAAATCTTAGAATGTTAGAATGGGGCAAGGCCTTTGAGAGTGTATAATCTAGAAGTTTTCAAGCTGTTCTTTATAGGCAGTAAAAATCTTTATTCAAAACAAAACCTACTCAGCCGCAATCTACAAGAGAAGTCAGGGAGGAGAGGCTCGGGGTGAAACAGCGGGTAAGAACAGTCTCACGGGCCTCCCTTAATTCTTACATCCCTGAGGTTCTTCCAAACCCCCAACAACTCTCCAGACGGCTGTTTGAAACCCTCTAATAATGCCAACTTTAAACTCAGAGAATGCCTTACCGAGACCTGGGGCCTCATTAGTGTCAGAGTCTGAATAGTGCCTATGTTTCTTGTCACCTCGTCTAGAATTTCTAACTATTTAACTTCCAGCTCTCTTTAAAGAATTGCCTCTATTCTGCCTGGACTGCTCATTTTAGCTACTTAACAGCTTCTTACTCAGCACAGTACTCAAGACTGCCATCGAAACACCCTGAGGCCTGGGGCGGAGTCCATCTTTTTGGCCGACTCTGGTCTTTTAAGTCCAAACTATTAGGCTGAGAACTGTCTGTTACACTCTGGTGTCTGATGTGTAATTATTCGTTAGGATGGTGAGACAAAACCAAAACCAGGACTTTGCCAGGTCTATATGTGACAGATACAATTTGACCTATATTGGAAAATGTGGAAATTCAGGAAGTTTACTGTCTATGGACAGAGTTCTCTGCTTGAATATGCGGGTCATCTGCAGTGCTGTTTGCCGCTGCAAACGTGGAGTTTGGGCAGGGGTTGGACACGGTGACCTGTGCAGGCTGGCCTTTATTAACACTACGAAGAGGAATAAAGGCTACTTATGGCAAATGGTACTAGCAGTGGCTGAAACACCACAACAAGCACCCTAGATGCCAGTGGGAATGTCCCACATAGTGGCGGAAGAACCAACACAACGCTACAAGGCCCCGATGTACAAAAAATCAATGTGCTTGAAACTCCTGTGCCCTTTCACAAGGGTGCCACATAGAAGGTATGGTTTGGACACCCTGAACTCATCTATAGCCCATTCCAGTTCATGACAATAACTTCATTAAAACTTTAAAGCATGACAGCAAATACCCAAAGTCTCTCTGACTTCATAAAAGATAACGCCACAGAGGTCTATGTGTGACCACATCGTCTGCTGAAAGCTACTTCTCTTTGGAGCCTCTGTGTTCTTCTCTGCCTTGGCTGACACAAGGTAGTCTAGCTAATTGGATGGATTCTTGCTTTAATGTACCCGATTCATCTCCGATGTGTCCAAGAGGACTTATGTCCTCAATCAAGTGTGACGCCTGAGACTGTAGCCAAGAGAACACGTTGAGTTCGGTTGAGCCCTGGGCAACGTGAACTCCCATCTTAAAAAGCTAAAAGTGGGTCTTCTGCACCAGGCTCAGCAAGATTTGTAGGAGTTCGCATAAAGCTCCATGAGGGGGCCACAGCTGGGCTAATAGCAAACGGGATGAAGAAGCAGAAGCCATACAGAAATTGGCTTGTAGGGTTCTGAAGTCTGTCATAACTAAAAATGGCTCTGTCTACACTGTCAGTCCCCAGAAAGGACAGGCCACCAAAGGTTCCAAGTTCCCAAAATGTCCTGGTGGCCTTTCCTTCCAAACTTCAGGAAGTTTTTGCACTTAGAGTACTCAGTTCACCCTCGTTGAAGGCAGCACACATTCGGTTTCTTCTTAGGAAGAGGCAGGAAATTGGGGATTCTCTAAGGGCCCTTTTAGAAAATTGAACATAGAACCTTTTATCAGTGAATGCATAGACAGCGTCAGCCCACAGTCCTCACATTCATTAGAAGCACTTCAGGGAGAGAAAATTAATGATAATCCTAAGTACATAATGACTTGCTGGAGACCAGAAGGCTCCACTCTGATGGTTTGACTGGAGGCTTGCCCCACAGTAATGAAAGATGCCGCCTGTGTGCTTGACCCTGGTCTTGGTTCATGCTTCAGGGGAAAAGGCTGCAAAGTTGGTATAGACTACTTAATCTCTTTCCCGGTAACTGAGAGCGACTCAGATTGGGATCATTGGTAATAGTGTTGTACTTGGTCATTATAAAAAAGAAAGAAACTCCTTGCTTTCGCTATTTCTTTCCAGTTTAAACATAAAATCTCACAGAACCCTAGGAGAATGTCACACCAATCTCAAAATAACAGGTTATTGTGCAAAACGGACTCAAACATGGGTGCAGCTTTCCTGTCAGAGTGCTGAGTTCAATCGCCTGCCTGAAGACAGAAACCGATTACGCCCGGTCTAGCGTCCAAGTGAAATCGATGCCTTACATTTTCCAGAACTTGAATTTTGTAGCTATTACTCAGCTTTGGTATGCACTGTCTTTCTCTTCCGCGCTGAAATTGGGATTGTTTTCATTCACGTCTGTATACCTAGAGCCTAGCAGAGTAGTTGTTGTATATTAGACTCTAAGTAATGTTTTAACAAAAAAATTCTCACTCAGGGGTACATGACTGATACCATAGTTTATTCCTGAAACCAGAGAGGGAGGGAGAAGAAGCCTGGGGCTCACTGGGCTGCTGGAACGGGGCGACAGCCCTGTGGAATTCTTGGATATTGTTGTTTACGGGAGAGACTGGAGACAGCGAGAGGGCTTCACAATTCTGTTGAAATAATCTCATTGAGGTATTTCACTACAAAGAAAAGACCTTGGGAACAATAAAGCCACAACCTAGATGGCCTGAAGCAAACTGCTGTTGCTGGAACTGGTTGACTCATCGTGACCCCCCTTCCTGGTTCTGCTGGGGAGCTGGGCTAGGCCACTTAATGTTCATCTCTAATTACTTTTGTCTGTATTCTTGTCTTTAGAGTGTATACAGGTTCATAATGGGCCTGGGTTTTCTGTGGTAAGATCAAAGGCAAGCCAGTTGGGAGATGGAAAAGAGAGGCAGAGGGGAGAGGAAAGCAGAGGGCAGAGTGGTTCTGGCATTTCCTCTGCTCCATAGCTGGGTCGGGCCTGCTGGGCCACGGTTATGCCCACTAGTTCTCCAGCAACCGAGGCCTTGGTTTGTCTAGGACCACTTTTGACAGGGCTCAGAGTTTGGCATTGTCTGGAACCTCAGGATCCTCCTCACCTACACCTTCCAGGGGCTAGAGGCCTCCGAGGTTCAAGAACCAGCATGTCACAAAGAAGGAGGAGACAGGAGCGGTGGAGGGTTAACTTCTGCATGGTAGAGTCCAATGACCAGACGCTCAGGAAGTCAGCCCTTGTCCTGGGCTGTGAGATGGTTTCTGGAAGAGTGAAAGCCGGGCTGATCTGTCTTTTCTTGAATCCTCGTCGGGGCCAGAGCACATTTTCCAGAGGGTGGCCTGCTCGAGGTGCTACATTTGTGACTCTGTACTGCGCCTCCCTCCCTTCGAAGCTCAGGTGCAATGGCACACACATCTTCCCTTGCCTAGTATCCCCGGGCCTCAGCTACTACAGGGTAGGAACATTTTCTCTACCCTCTCAGGTTCTCAGCTGAATCCTACAAATTAGACTGACAGAAAACAGATTAATAAAAGAAAAGACATATAAATTTAATATTTGATGTTAATATTTTAGTGTTTACATGCACATGCAACTTCATAGAAAAAGAAATAAAGTCCCAAAGAAGTGGTTAAACTCGAAAAGCTTATATATCATTTTAACAAAAGGCAATAAATTATGGAGAAGAGATAAGACAAAGGAAAAGTGGTTTGGGCTTCCAGGGATGTAAGTTGTCAGAAGGTAAATACATAGGGGAAACTAATGGAAAACAAGGGTTAGTTAGTAAGGTTGTGTCTATGCAGCCTCATCTCAGTGTGCTCTCCGCCTCTACTGATAAATGTTGCTCCTTCCTGCCTGGTACAAGAATGAGAGACATCTTCACAGGGGACATTTGTGCCCTGATTTAAGGCAGATAATGGAAGGGCAGAAAGCTTTCTGCGTCTGTTTTTTCTCAATTGCCTTTAACCCAAAATAATTCTTATCCCATAGTGGCATATTTTGGGGTGGTAAAGACTGCCAAAAACTTGTCAAGCCCTCTGATGGGGACCAAAAGTCCACTAGCTAGTTCACGAATGTAACTGGGCACATACGTGAGGACTTAAACAGATCTCCAAGGTGAAATCCATGCCATTTGAAAGGTAGCCATCTGTGTCACTTAGCATCTGCATTTTTTTTTAAAAAAAGATGCTATTTAAAATTTTTTTTATTGAGGTATAATTTTATACATAAAATAGATGCATCTTAAGTGTAGAGTTTTACAGTTTTGACAGAACGAGATTTTGAACCACCTCAGAAGTCTCCACTTGCACTTCTCGGCCTTCCTCCCCCATCTCGGAGGTGATGGCCATTCTGATTTCTGTTCCTGACATCCTTTGTGACTCCAATGGTAGAGCTTTTACATCCTATCACAGAACTGGACCTCCAATGGTAGAGCAGTGACTCTAATGGTAGAGCAGTGACTAACAGGAGCTTTTACATCCTATCACAGAACTGGACCTCCATTTCCCCGCTTCTCTATTAGGCCGGCATTTGCTTAAAGACGTCTGATGTGGGGCTCTGCGGTAGGAAAATGGATGGCTGGAATAATAAACGGGGAGGAGGGGAAACCAGGGAAAGAGGATGATGGAGTGCCACTGATCTGCCCTGGGCAGGCGCTGAGCTGGGTTCTGATTTACCGAGATGGGAGAGACAACATGCTTGATTAAGGAGTGAAGTGTGCAAAGAAGGGAGGGAGGATGAGAATAGTCTGTCCCCGGGGTGGGAGGCAGCATGGTCTCAGAGAAAGCAGAGGCTATGCAGTCAGGCAGATCTGGCTTTGGACCCTCACTCACTATTTCTATGACCTTGAGATGTTCCCAGCTTCCTTATCAGTTAAATTGGGATAATAATTTGGAAGGTATTAATCAAGGATGGGATGCACTTTAAGTGAGATAACGTATATGAAAGACCTAATGTAGTGCTTGACACATAATAGCTGTTTAACAGATGATGGTAGCTTTATTATTGCTACCAGGTAATCCCAACTTTTAAAAAGTTTTCTTTTAAATTCTTTTTTGAAAAGAGCTCAGAATGGTCAACAAGATACAGATCTACTCAGATCTACTCAGATCAAAGAAGAAGCTGCCTTGCTTTGCAATAATACATCAGAGACACTGATGTATTCATGGAACAAATTACGTAGCAGTCACCGGATGTGCTAATCTGTGCCTTATAAATGAGTAAAATTACATGTATCCTGTTAGTACTTATTGCCACTGTGAGAAAACACTAACATGATTTTGTATAACTACATTAACCACAGTACATTTCTACTTGGCCAATAAAATGACAAATTATTTAGGATTTATAGGTCCTATTTTTAAAAATACAAAGTTGTTATTAAAAAGTGTTTGTCTGTTACCATGAGCTGAGCTTCCTTTAAACTTTCCTTTAAACACAACAAACCATGAAGTAAAAAACAAAACAAAACAAGTCAAATCTCATTTGAGCAACTTAGTAATCAGATAAGATCAGGGAGCCTGGATTCACATGGATCGATCCATTCTGAAAAAAAGATGACACCGTCCAAGTTACAATCCAGAGGGTGAGCCAGACCAAACAAAGCTTGGTGGACACATGGAAAGTTTTCTGGATGTTGGTTTGGTTTAATGTTCAAAATTCAGGAAGAAAAAAATGAACCACTGTACAGTGGGAACTGCCAAGTCAACTGCAGTCAGAGATGATCACACTTAGACACATAGACACTAAAAGACACCCACACAAAACCAGTTTGGTGGATGAGTCCCCAAGTAAGAAGCATCAATCAGGGAACTGGACAGGATAATTTCTGAGTTTTCTTTCAAATTTAGAAATCCCCAATTCTCTGTCTCAGCCCTCCCAACCCTCAGGGAAGTCAGACAAACTCAATGAGAGATGGAATTTCATCTATGACAGGAAAACTAAACTTCTGTGAGAAAGAGGCATTTTCATATTCTATAAAATCGGGTGTTAAGAAAAAGGTTTATGGTACCTCTGGTTCTGGTTACGATATAGAGAGTAAAAAAAGGCTGATACCCTTGCCTTAACAGCCAGAACAAGATGAATCAATGGAAAGAGAAGAAATCGAGTACAGATGGTAGGGAGAAACCCACTAAGTTTGTAAGAAAATTGTAATGACTGTGAAATGATGTAAAAAAATTAGAATGTCAAGGACCTCCGGCCATAGAGTATATCCCTACCCACCTATCAACTTCTTAATACAGGTCTTTACCGAGTTCATGGGCAACATGTTGAAGGCTAGGACCAGAGAGCTGAGAGAGATCCCCCATGAGACATGAGGGATCTGGCCCAGGTGTAAGGGCAGATGCTCTCTAGAGGTGGAAGGCAGGGCAGAAGAGCTGAGAGAACACCATCTGAGGCACAGTAGGCTTTCAATGACCAAATGGGGAAGGGCAGGTATTCCAGGATTTCAGATATCAGAGGGTAGAAATTCGATGGTAGATCCAGAGAGCTCACCACTGACCCTGGCAGCCAGGCTAGAAGGAAAAGAGAGGTCTTCTCCTGTTTGGAAAACAGGCATCTTTGGGTATAGCATAAAGAAATCTCTAGACTCTCTCAGGTGCTCATATTCTAAGACTTATTAAAAGGAAAAAATGACCTCTCTTAAAACATTTAAAGCCCACGGAAAACTGACTCAAACTAAAACTGAAACAAATCTCAGACTCAGGCTGACTACATATCAAACGGACTCAGCCTTCCAATTCTAAAGCCTCAAAGAAGAAGGAACATCACGTTTCCTAGAAAGATTTCTTTTTTTGATAGTGTTCTTTTATAGAAAATGTTCATTTTGCAATAAAGATTATGAGATATTTAAAGATGAAAAAATAAATAAAAAAATGTGACCCTTGGTCAAGAGAGGGAATAGCCAATAAAAACACACTTGGAGATGGTACAGATGGGAATATTAAAATAATGGTAACAAATATGCTAAAAGATGTAGTGGAAAAAGTAAACAACATAAAGAAAGATATGAGAATTTCAGAAGAGAGATGGAAAAAGTGGAAAAGAAGCAAAAGAAATGCTAGTAAGATTCTACTTATAACCAATATGGAGTAATAGTGGTTGGATTTACCCCCCTGTGTAAAACAACATAAAATAGCTGGACAAAATACATGAAACAGTGGCTTTCAAGATATTGGACGTTAAACAACAAAGAGCAGTGATTCCTCAGACACAGAAGATAAGAGGTAAATCCTATGAATGCCCCAGTTTTTGCCTTGTAAGAGTTTTCAGGCTGTGACACAAGGAAGGGCAATCTAGGTGGAACCCAGAAGGTACCTGAGTTTAGGAGATGGAGCTGAAAGTTCGGGCAGAGCAAATTGCTAGAGTTGGTAGAACAGAGTACCAGAGAGGGAAAGCTGGATAAAGAAAGAACTCTGGATGGTGGCAAAGGGCCTTCCATGAGTATTAAGCAGAATATTGATCAGTTCACATCTGTGAATTCCTGTGAGGCTGGGAGAAAAAAAATCCATCTGAAAATATTAGAGAGGACGGTAACTGGTGCCCTAACAAGGCTGAAAATGATGCTTGTTACCACAACCACTTATAAATTACATTGTACAGTGTACTTGGAAGAGTCTTGTCTCAGTAGTGGGAACTAATCAGCCCTATATTAAACACTACACTGATCCTGCCTAAAAAAAAATATCTTAGCTGTAAGAGCTAAAAAGTTCAAATTCTTTCCCAGCAACATAATTGCACCTCAGAATAAAGATCAGGAATATTAGAGGAACACAAAAATGTCCAGAATCTAATAAGGTGAAATTCATAATGCATGCAATAAAAAA
The DNA here is from genome assembly GCF_902729225.1 of Pteropus medius. Taxonomy (NCBI): domain Eukaryota; kingdom Metazoa; phylum Chordata; class Mammalia; order Chiroptera; family Pteropodidae; genus Pteropus; species Pteropus medius. Next base: position 1,445,708 of record NW_024350397.1, read on the forward strand.
TTTCCAGGCATGTAAAAGAGCAAGAAAATATAATAAAGGTAATAATAAAAGATAAATACAATAAAGACACATAATAAAAGATAAATCAATTTATTAAAGTGACTCAGAACAGATACAGGTGTTAAAATTAGCAGAAAGAGACATTAAAACAGTTATTATACCTGTATTTCATAGCTCAAAAAATACAGAGGCATGGAAAATATAAAAAAGACCTGAATAAAACTTCTAGAAACAAACAAACAAAAAATACAATATACGACATTAAAATACAGTGGGAGGTATTAATGACAGATTAAACATGTACGAAGAAAGTATTAGTAGGCTTGGAGATATGTCCATAGAAACAATTTAAAATAAAATAAAAAGAGATAAAAGAATATAAAAATGAAGAGTGCATCAGTGAATGGTAGAAAAACTATGAGTCAACTAAAACACATGTAATTGTAGTCCCTGAAGAGGAAGAGAGAGTGAAAAACAGAAAAAGTACTTGAAAGAAATAATAGTTAAAAAAAAACAAAAAAAAACGAAATAGATGGAAACTGTAAACTCACAGATCAAGAAGCTCAACAAACTCCAAGGACAAAAAACTTAAAGAAAATTACAAGCCACATCACAATCAAATTTCATAAAATCAAAATTAAAGAGAAAATCTGAAAGCAGTCAGAAAAAAAAAAGTTATGTGTGGAAAACAAAGGTAAGGATGACAGTAAATTTCTTACTGGAAAAAATGCAAGTGATAAAGTGGAGCCACATCTTTAATTTATAGGAATGGAAAGCAAAATAAAACTGCCAACCTAGAACTCTATACCCTGTGAAAAAGCTCATTCGAAAGTGATAGCAAATAAGTATTTTTTTTCAATCTTTCGAAAACTAAAAGAATTCATCGGCAGCAGAATTATATTATAAGAAATATTGTTGGGATTCCTTCAGGCCAAGGGAAAAAATTCTACATAAAGGAAAGAATAACACTGGAAATAGTAAGTCATGGGAAATATAGATTATTTTTCTTTTCATTTAGATCTCTGAAAGATAATTTACTGTTTGTTTGTTTGTTTGTTTGTTTATTTATTTTTATTTATTTATGGTGACTCTGGTTAACAAAATCCAATAAGTTTCAGCTGTACACTTTAACAGTAAGGCATAATGTGTTCACCTCCAATAGTTAGATTTCTTTCTGTCATCACATATTTGACCCCCTTTACCCTGTCTACCTCCCCCATCCCCCCATCCCCTACCCTCTGGTAACCACTAGTCTATTGTGGATGTTGAGATAATCATGCTAAGCGAAATAAGCCAGACAGAAAAAATTGAAAATCAGATGATATCACTTATATGTGGGTTATAAACCTAAAAGCAACAAATGAACAGGACAAACAAACAGAGACTCATGGACATGGACAATAGACTAATTTACTGTTTAAATGAAAATAATAACAAGGGGAAGTTTTAACATGTGAAAATAAAATGCATGACAACAGAACAGAGGCTGGGAGGGAAGAAAAGTATACTATTATAAAGTGAAGTATGCAAGAAGTGGTACAATATCACTCGAAGGGAGACTGTGGTAAGTTAGAGATGTGTACCGAAACCCTAAAACTATCACTAAAATAACAAGATATTTGTGATGGCATTTAGGACCCACCTGGATAATTCAGGACAATCTCATCAACTCAAGATTTTTAACTTAATCACATCTATAAATGCCCCTTTTCCAAATAAGGTAAATCACAGGTTCCTGGATCAGGAAGTGGACATTATTTAGTCCACTTCAGCAAGGTTGTCACCTGGAGGCTTGACTAGGGAAAGACCTGTCTACAAACTCACACATTTGTTGACCAAAGTCAATTCTTTGGCTTCTATTTCTTGACGGCTAAGGACCAGAGGCTTCCCTTAGCTCTGAGATGCCACCCACAGTTCCTGGCCATCATGGGTTCCCCCAAATAGCCGTTGCCTTCCTCAAAGCTGGCAAGAAAATGAGACTCTAGCCAGACAAGTACTACAATCTTATGTAATGTAATCATACGCTTGGAATTATTTACATCCCACACTTTTGCCATAGTCTTTTGATTAGGATCAAGTCACAGGTCCCATCCACATTCAAGGGGAGGGATTTATGCAAGAGCATGAAGAGAAGTGGGGCTCATGAGAGAGAGTCTGCTGTGGTCTTCCTTGGTCTTCAATGATTCATATCCCTCCCATATAAAAAAAGACATTCACCCTTCCCCCAAATCCCCAAGAGTCTAATCACATTATAGCAATTTCTCCAGGCCCAGAACTGTATTATCTAAATCAGGCCAGGTGTGGGTGAGGCCCTTTGGGCATAGTTCCTCTGTCATTCTCTAAAACTAAATAGGCAAGTTATCTTCCCCAAACACACCCTGCAGACAATGCTGGGAGAGGCATAGGACAGCAGCTATAGACATTCTTGTCCAAAAAGGGGGAAATAAAAAGTAAAAAGGAGTCATTGTCCTCCAGTAATTCTGAAAGTTAGCTGAGAAAATGCTGATTTTTTTTTTTTTCATTAGATTTCAAGGCTTGGGAATAATTCTCCGTGTCTCTAGGTTCTGCTTTCTGGCATCTTAGTTCTACCTTCTGTGTTATTCTTCCTTTTTTGAAAGAAAGACTGCATACTGTGATATTGTGATTTATAATAAGAAATATATATTTGGGTTTTGTCCCAGTTTTAGAACTCTTAAAACCCTTGGAATTTCCGAAATGATGAGAGATAAAAGTGTCTTTTGTCATATTAATGAAATAACTTGGAAAGTCCATAGGTAACCAAAGGGTGGGGTCTGGTTGCCAGAAGAACCAACACATCATTAGGGCATTGGAACCTTCAGTCCCACTCCTTGACCTCTTGGGAGGGAAGAGGGCCTGGAGATTGAGTTCAAAAACCAATGGCCATTAATTTAATAAATCCTGCCTATGTAATGAAGCCTCCATAAAAACCCAAAAGGAGAGCTTTTGGATTGGTGAACACATGGAGATTTGGAAAGAGTGAGTGGCACAGTTGGAGGGAATATGGAAGCTCCATGCCCTTTCTTCATTCCTTGCCCTGTGTGTCTTTTCCATCGGGCTGTTGCTGAGTTATATCCTTTTATAATAAACTGGTAATCTGCTGAGTAAAATGTTTTTCTGAGTTCTACGAGCCATTCTAGCAAGTTAATCAAACCCAAGGTGGGGGTTTTTGGAACCTCCAATCTATAGCCAGTCAGTCAGGAGTGTAGGTGACAATCTAGACTTGCAACTGGCATCTGAAGTTGGGGAGTAGGCTGAAGTGGGGCTGAGCCCTTGTGGGACCTGATGCTATCTCCAGGTAGATAGTGTCAGAACTTCGTTGAATTGTAGGACACCCATCTGGTGTCAGAGAATTGTTTGTTGGTGTGGGGAAACCACACTCCCCACACTGCAATGGTGTGCAGAGTTTTAGATATATTTGCAGCTGAGTAATTTTATCAATCTGCTTCTCGCCATTAGTATTTGGGGTTACAACAGGCTCCTCTCATTTTGTCCTCTGTATTTTCAGTCTAAGCGGACAGTATTCCTTCTGAAACAATTTTCTCAAGAACTTTGCGGTTCTCCATGGATTTTCCTGGGGTTTACTCCGTTAGACAAAAGCTGCACCCACATATCTTTTTGAAAATTTCCTCTTCTACCTTGGGCTTCTGCTGAGATGATTGAGGGACAATGCCACTAAATTTCCCAGAGGATTGTGGTTTGAGAGGATCTGTGAGGCATGCCCCTAATCTCTTCAGAAGGCTCTTTGTGTGGCTGAATGCTCTGATCTTTTGATGTTTTTGAGATTTTAGTGAAAGATTGTAGAGTCACACCCTCCGCTTTTTTTCTAGAATGTATTTTTCTGAGAGTGTTTGGAAGTTGTCTCTCAATATTAGTATGTTTTGGAGAAGATGAGAATGTTGGAAATTATCAAGTTTTGGTTCCTTTTATTTTAACAGTTTTCCCCTTGTGACATATTTTATTCATAGTAGCAATAAGCAATAAGAAATCAGAGGGCACCCTTAACACTTTGCTTGGAAATATTCTCAGATAACTAAGTTAGCCACTTAGTTATCTGAGTTCTGCTTTCTACATAATTGCAGAGGGCAACTGTGCTAAGCTTTCTGCTACTATTTAACGAGCATTCGTCTTCCTCTAGTTTCCAATAACATATCACTCTCTTCATTTTGAGTTCTCACTGGCCTCATTCTTAATGTCCAGATTTCTGGAAATAGTCTGTCCAAGACAATTAAGGCTTTCTCTAGCATGCTCTTCAAAATTCTTCTGGCCTCTACTCACTGCCCAGTTCCAAAGCTGTTCCCATATTTCCAGGTATTTGTCATATCAACACTCTACTTCTGTTATCGAAATTTGTATCAGTTATGTTATGCAACTGATACAGATTATATATATATATAATATAACATTTATATACAATGTTATACATAACATATATAACGACATTACCACAAACCTAGCTTAAAACACAGCATACATTTATTATCTTTCGATTCCTGCGGGTCAGGAGTCTGGGCATGGTTTAGATGGCCTGTCTGCAATCAAGTTGTTGGCCAGGGCTAGGTTTTCATCTGGGAGGGGATATACTTCCAAACTCATGCAATTGTTGGCAGAATTAAGTTCTCTGTGATTTTAAGACTGAAGAATTCTGTTTCTTAATGGCTGTTGGCCAGAAGTTCTCAGCTTCTACAAGGGAGCTGCAGTTCCTTGCCACGTGGGGAAGCAACATGGCCATTTGCTTCCTCAAATTCGGCAAGGAGGTGAGAGACTTCAGTAAGGTGAGTGCTATAATTTTATGTAGCGTGATCACAATCATACACATCCCATCACCTTTGCTGCATTTTATTAGTTAGAAGTAAGTCACAGTTCATCAAAGGGAGGAGATTACACAAAAGTGTGAATCCAGGAGGCAGGGATCCAGAGCACCTTAAGATCTGTCTGCCACAGTAGCCAAATAGGCTTTATGCTCAGAATTCAAGGTAGGCTTAATATTCAACAATTAATAAGATTCCTCATATTAACAAACTGTAAAAGAAAAACTATTGGATCATCTTCCTAAATATAGAAAAAAATATTTTACAAAATCTAAAACCCATTCCTAATAAAACTTCGTAGCAATCTGGGAATAGAAATGAACTTTCTCAATCTGATGAAGGGCATCTGCAAAAAAGCTTTATAGTGAAAGACAATGATTTTCCTATGGGATAAGGAGAGGGAGTAAGGGTGAGAGAGAGATAAAAAGAGAGAACAGCATCTCTGAGCTCTGCGGGACAATATCAAACAACCTGTATATAGTAAGTCCGCACTTAACATTACTGATAGGTTCTGCGACTTTAAGTGAAATGATGTAAAATGAAACTAATTTTACCATAGGGTAATTGATATAAACAAGAGTTAAGCTCCTGTGGCATCTCATCAATGTTCAAGGACTTGCTAAACATATAATTGGAATCCATGAAGGAAAGGAAAGAGATAATAGAACAGAAATAATATTTGAAAAGATACAGCAGAAAAGTTCGAAAGATTGATGAAAACATGTAACCCACAGATTTAAGAAGCTAAGTGAGTTCAATGCAGAATTTTAAAAAAGTAGCTGGAGAGAAAAATACAGCAGATAGAGCAGAGAAATGTTACAAATAACAAGTGACTTCTTACCAGAAACAATGCAAACACGAAAAAAATGATATTACGTCTTTAAAGTGTTAGAACATAAAACTAAAAGAAAATTGACCTAGAACTCTCTATCCAGATAAAGTATCTTTTATTTTTAAAAAAAGAAAGTTAATTAAGGATAATTTTATACCAAAAAAGCTGAGAGAATTTATCTTTAACAGCTGAAGGGAAATGATACCAAATAAAACTTTGGACCTCCTGGAAAGAATCGAGATGGCCAGAAAAGGCAAATATCTGAGTAAATATTAAAGGCTGTTTGTGCATATGCAATTAATTTTATATTTATAGTATATAAAAAAGTATAGTACAAGACAATAAGAACATAAGTGTAAAGAGATTGAATTAAATTATATTTTTGTGAGGTTCTTAAATTGTCCATGAACTATATGATATTGTATAGAAATGGTGAACTTAATATGAGTATCCTAATTTCTAGAGTAACCACAGAGAAATATAGTTTAAAAGTCAATGGAGAAGCTAAAATAGATTACTAAAAATGATTCATCCAAGGAAAACAGGAAAGTAGAACTAGAGGAAAAAAACCACATGGGATAAATAGAAAAATAGATGGTAGGTCTAAACCCAACTATATCAGTAATTAACTATTTTCTTTCTTTCTTCCTTTCCTCCTGCCTTTGCTCCTTCCTTCCAATCTCTCTCCCTCTCTCCATTACTCTTTCCTTTCCTCCTTTATCTCTTCCTCTCTTTTGTTTTCTTTCCTTCTTTTATTCTCATCTTATTGCTTTATTTCCTTCCTCCTCCCAACCTTCTTTCTCTCCTAAATATCCTTTGACAAAGCACGGCCTTGCAGTCTGCGTGTTAGGTGTTGAAATGTGGTGGATTTCCTCTTGCATTTGTCTTTCGAGTCCATCTGAATGACTTGTCTGCCTTAGGAAAGACCAGGCTTCAGTCGGCCACCATATTTCTCCTTTGTTTCAAGCACCTGATTCCACTTGGAATGAAGACATAATCGAAGTCAAAATGAATACAGTAAAGAACAGAATAAGTGTGTATGCAGCCTTGGTCCTTTTAATATTACGAAGTCTTCTCTTCTTCCTCTAAGAATGGATATTCTCTTTATAAACATCCAGGTCATAATTATGTTAAAAAGAAAGGAGAATTGTCTCAGCCAAAGTGGTGATGAATGTGAGGTGGGTAGAGCCTCTACTGTCTTCTCCTTGTCCCCTGGCCCCAGCTTTAGATTGCCCACTCTGCCCTGTATCTTACTGAAGGAGTCATTTTAACATTCCTGTTTCCGTAGTGACATTTTTTGCAGACATTTTTCGGATCCTGGATTTGAATAATTTGAGAAAGTAATATTAAAGTTCATTCTGATGTCTGACCTCAATTTAAAGTTATAAGATATATCCAAAAGGTGAACATTTTCTTTCTAGGAGTGATAACTGTGGTTAGAAAAATTGGGTCAATCAGTAAACTTGCTGCCGATTTAGCTAACTGGTATCTTAAAAGAATAGATATAATTTAGTCACTTGTCCCACATGTTTCCTACCATGTGACCATGTCTGCACACACAACACGACACACAAACTTTTCTGTGAAAGGAAAAGAGAGAAGATAATTAAAGACCAGTCACTTACATTTCCATTTTAATGTTATCGAGTACAAGCTTTGAAAAGAATATGTTTTAGATATATTTTGGTTTGTTTCAGTTCTGGTTTTACTTAGTAACACCAAAAATTATTTTATCTGATTGCTGCTCTGCTTTGGCATTGAAAGCTTTTCTGAGATATGTCAGACAACTCGCTAAATTATAAGGCCTCCCCTTTTGTCTGAGAAAAAAAATGTCAGTAGTCAGAATTAAGAGGACCGAAGGGCATCACGGAGTTAAGTCCTGATGCCATGGAAAACTCACTTTATGATCTTGGACAAATCTTTAATTTTCTCTGAGTCTCAGTTTTCTTCCACATAATTTCTTCTCACATCCAATTCCTGTAAAATGGGAGATTCTAACAAAGTCCTAATATTGCTAATTCCTCATTCTTATGAGGAAAAGAAACTCCTTTTGTGGAAAGGGAATTCAATTAGTGTAATTTCAAATCTCTCTCTGATCCTTTACTCTCTGGAAAGATGGAATGCTAAATATGACATATTCAGGGGAAAATGCCTGGGCCTGTATAGCTCAATGCTCTTCCTCTTGAGAGGAAGCCTCCTCCTAGAAAGAATAAGTTCCCTCTGGTCCTTGGTCTTACCAAGGCCAAGCTTCCACAGGGATGGGAGGCTCTATTAGTTCAACTTTGCCTTTCTGGGAGGGTAATTCTGACTAATTCTGGAGTTCAATGAATAAGACTGTTGGCTCTCACACTAAGCCAATGTCTCCAATTTAGCAATATCAATGATAAAAGTGATATTTTAGGTTCATTTAATCCATTATTTTTTTTCCCAACATGTACAAACCATGATGGAATGGAGAGAAGCTGTCTATTGGAGATTTCCTTAAAAACTCAAACACCTGTCTCAGAGATTTGTGGAGACTCCAGAGAATAGAGAAGTAATACAGCACAGTGGTTAAAATTGTAGGCTCATTCAAGTCTATCTCAGTTTTAATTCCGATTTCAGCCCTTCTGAGCTGTGTCCTTTAGGCAAGTTAATGAATCTCTATGCTTCAGTGTTCTCATCTGTAAAATGAGGAAAAACAGCACCTGCTTTTTAGGATGATTTGCAGGTTATATCAGTTAGTATATCTGGCATTTTGAATTGTGCCTAGTACATTGTCAGTGCTCAGTAAATATAAATTACTGTTACTATTATAGAGGAGTTACATACAATACCTATACATTCTTGAAAATGAGCATTCAAGAATGTATAGCTATATCACCTCCTTTGTAGTGGCTGATATAGAAGAAGACATTTGTGCTATTTAGGTTAAGTAGGTAGAATATATAGATAATGGTGTAACAAGTATACACCCAAATATTCAATGGCTTAGAAAACATGAATTCTTCACTCATTTAACAGCCCAGGGAAATGTACACAAATGTTTATAGCAGCTTTATTCAGAATGGCCCCAAACTAGAAACAACCTAGATATCTTTCAGTGGGTGAACGGTTCACAAACTTTGGCACATCCATACCACAGAATATTACTCAGTAGTAAAAAGGCATGAACTATCCATACACATAACAACCTGGATGAATCCCCAGAGAATAATGCTGAGTGACAAAAACAACAACCCAAACAGGTCATATCCAGTATGATTCCATTTATATAGTATTCTCGAAAGGACAAAATTATAGAAATGGAGAACAGATTAGTGGTTGCCAGAGGTTAAGGAGGGTCGGAGTAAAAGCCTTAAAAGGGCAACGTGAGGGACCCACGTGGGGATGGGAATGATCTGTGTCTTGACTGTGTCAATGTCGATTTCCTGCTTGCGATACTGTGTTGTAATTTTTCAAGACATTACTGTTAAGGGGACAAGGATATCTGGTTCTCTCTATATTATTGCTTACAACTACATGTGAATCCACCATTATCTCAAAAAAAAAAGTTTAATTCCCTGATTTATTTGCGAAAAACAAACGAGCAAAAGATAGAAAACATAACTTGCATTTTAACTTCTACGTGATTTTAAAAGATAGCTCAAAAGTGTTTCTTAAAAAAAGCTTTTCACTGGAAAGCTTATTCTCACTGGAAAAATATATGCACATTTGTAACAATTTGCAACGGTTTTGCTCATACTCTTCATTACTCAAGCCACCATCTGAGGTCAGTCTAGACAATGTTTGCTGTGGCAAATGCCATTTTATTCAGAACTGCAATCAAATTCTAAAAGGCCAGCAAGTGACCCACTGCCAGTCTCTGCGGAGAAGCAGAAAGGTGGGGCATCCACTGCTCTTGCCTTTCACGGTCACTTTGTGGTTCCTGGGTTCAGAGTCTTGGAGGAATTATCTAAGGGACACTGGAGAGAAGAAATTCTGATATTCTCCTTAAGGCCAAGTGTCAGTGTTTGCAACTGGCATGGAGAGATCAATCGTGGGAGAAGGGTCAGGGGCTGACTGGCTGACCAGCTTCTTCTTCCACATGCCACCCTCCATTCAAGACCTCTCTTGTGATATCTCTTCCCTTTCGTGGTTTCCCTTGAGAGTCACTTAACCAGACTCTCCACCTCTTTAAAGAGCAGTCATTTGTTCAAAAATATTCATTAAGCACCTGTATTGTGCCCGCCGTCGGCAGACAGTGGTGATCGGAGCAGCCCTTTCACTTCGCCATTGTCACCTTCTTTGACTGCGTAATGTAACTTCGGTTTTCTGAGTGCCCTCTATGAGCAAGGCATAACATTTTCCCTTGTGAAGTCCTTACTATCTGCCGCTCATTGTATTGATGAAGAAACACAGGCCTAGGAACGTGAAAGGGGCCCGAGGTCACGCAGGAACTGTGAGTCTGATCCACACTCTAATGTCTCTATTCCTATTCTGGCTCAGGTCACTGCTGCTCTGAACCTTGAGTTAGGAAAGCTAACTGAGTTTGTCCTGCACCGATTTGGTTAGATATAATTCTAACCTGTTCTCTCGACCTTATGTCCCCTTTGCTACATCTGCCTCTGTGTAACCCTGAACCCTATGCTAGTGATTCCAGTGTGACCACCTGCCTTCAATTTTGGATTTAACACCTAAAGAGGCGATGTTATCATTCTTTATTCAAACTGGCCAGCAATCTAAGGCAAAAAAACCTGTGAAAGACATTGCCCACAAATTCTGTATTCACAAGAGTGCATACAAGGTCTCCGCTGCCCACTTTCCAGCATCACTGTTCTTTCTTAACTTCTTTCCAAGAAAACAATAATAGCTGATATTTAAGGAACATTGTCATCATTCTTCACTTAATCCACTATTGAATCCTCTGAAATAGTTATTATTATTATTATCTTTTATTTAATACATAAACTGATGTTTAGAGACACTATGCAATATCCCCAGGGTCATGCACCTAGAAGAGGCAGAATTTGAACCTTGTTTGCCAGTGTGTCTACTTCACTGCACTAAACTACCTGTGGAAAAATGGTGGTCACTCCTGAGGGCACTGCCGAGCTTAACCAAATGAACTAGTGGATCTGCAGGAAGGCATTAGTAAGTGCTTCTGAAGCACTTGTTAATGGAAAAATCCTTGTGGATGCTACCAGCTAGTTTTCAAAAGTAGTAATCTCACCACAGAGATATAATAATTAAAAGCGTGGGCTCCGGGATCCGATAACAAGCACCTGAATCTTTACTTCACTGCTTACAGCTCTGTGACCCTAAGGAATCGAGTTATTTAGCTTTTCTGCCTCTCAGTCTCCTCTGAAAACAGGACAAATAATGACACCTACCTCTAAAAGTTGCGTAAGGAATTTATAATCGGACTTAAGTCTACTGTTCTTTTAGTTCACAGAGTGTTTCCTTGTTGAGTTTTGAGAAAGGTCAAAAATGGATCATTTAGTTTTCACAAGCATTCTCAAAACCCTAAGTACCTTTTAATCACACCCCCTTAAACTGGTCTCCTTTCCAGACTAAACTGTCCTAATCTTGGAAATCTTTCTTCCTTTGGAGCTAGAATCACAAGTACCAAAGTAGAAACAAAAACACTCTCTTCAGCATTTATGAGGAAAAGTGCTGCAAAGTGCCCATTCTCAGCAGAGCTCTTCCTGTGGAAAGACTGAAAAATGAAGGCAGAGAAGTTCAAAGACTCGGAGCCTCTGAATAAAAACAAAATCCCTTAAAATTACGCTGATGGTTCTTCCAGATAAGCAGGTAATTCTTCGAGGTAATTTGGAGAGAATTCAGCAGTGTTTATTACAGGTTCACTTAAGAAAACCAAACATTCGGCCCTAAAAGCAATTTCAAAGCAAAACTGTAAACAGTATTTTTGAATAAAGAGGGAATTATGTGCACAATCTTACCTCCCAGGGGTTTTGAAGGATTAATGAGGGAAAAAAAGAAGCGATGGGGAGAAAATCACCAGAAGAATGACAGGAAATATAAGAAATTCTCCATAAATGGTACAGGCTGACAGAGTATAATGTCGGTATGTGATTTTTAATAGATATTAAATAAATACCTGTAGGAAGATGGACTTTTTGTCCGATGGTATCACAGTACTTGGGGAGGCATGGTCAAGCGGAGCTAGAATTGATGCAGAAAATGAAAATTAGTTCAAGCACACATTTCCTTTTTTTTCCTTCTTTGACTCTAAGTGCCAAAGGAACATTAGTATTTGCCCTAAAAGAATATCTTAATAATTTCTCAGTGAGCAAGTCAGACTATTTTATTTCCTGTGAAAATGACACACAAAATATCACATTTTATGATACTGTTTATGATACTTTACCTTAATGGGCAGGAAAAAGCCCATTATTCTCCAATTAGAATAGAAAATATTAAAATGTACGGCAGTCATAATAAGGATGAACAGACAATGGGTGAATCTAAGGCCTTTAATAGATATAAAATATGGATATATTATGTTAAACTTTCATGTGAGTTCTTTAGGGGAAGATTAAAGAGTGGGCTGGGCTTCTGCCTCTGGAATGTTCTGGGAAAACATCTCCATGAATAACTTTTTGATCTCCCTCAAAGTGTTCATTGTTTTGAGGCCTCCCCTCTCCATACTACTTTTGTAGTGGTATGCCCCCAGAGAGCCGTTCCCCTCTGCACACGGCAAAACATTGCAGTTGTGTGTACGTTCTTTACCGAGGCAGTTGTGTATCACCGATGTGAGTCAAAGCTCGAGATTTAAAGGCCTGAAGCCACATACTGTCTGAAGTCAGAGGTTTTGGAATCAATGTAGCATTGTCAGTAGCACCCAGATTTTGTAATCAAAGTGATCTGGGTTTGAATCCCGCCGCAACCCTTCTTTAGGTAAATGGTCTTAGAAAAGTCATTCAGCTTCTCATCTCCAGTTCCCACCTGCGAAATGGGTTAAGTAATACTTACATAGCAGGTTTGTTGTGATTAATAAATGAGATTATGTCTAAAGCACCTCCCTTATGACACCTAATGTCATTGTTGATATGGCGGTTGTCATTGTTCCAGCCCAGAACACTGAGCCTATGGAGGTGCTGCAAAAACCACATTGGCCTCGAGACGTAGTTTAGTGACAGTGTCGTCTTGGCATTGGCATTTTCTTCCAAAATATGAAGTTTTTTTTTTTTTTTTCCCAATGCCAGACTTACTGGTTCCTTTCTTACTGACCACTTCATATATGAAACCTTGTTATAATCATCTTTGTTGTAGAAATGTTATGTTTTGGAGCTTGTCCAAGGTCAACTTGCCAACAATAGTCACCAAATATGAGGACCCCGTTACATCAAGAATCTAGTGCTTTTCTTTGAAGACGTTTACAGAAAGAAACACTCAATCCATAGAATTTTATAATGTAATATGTCTCTCTTTTCTCTCTCTCTCTCTTTTTTTTTTATTTGCATATGTTAGGTTTCTCCAGTGACTTTTTAAAACTGGCCTGGCTGATGTGAAGCATTCTTCTATCCAAGTGCTGTTCTCAATTGCAGTCATGATAACTCAGAACTATATTATTTCTCTGTGGGAAGAATGCTAGGAATCCTGGCCAAACACTTCACTGGAAGGAAAAACACTTCTCTTGTATTTACAATAATTTTTCCTTCCACTTGATTAAATAATTAAAAATGTAATTAAGAGGAACTTCTCGAAGCATTATCAGTTTGGGAACAAGATTCTCGAGGTAAAAAAAATTATGACAGTTCTCATCACGATAGGTAAAAAGAAGATTGCTTGATAATTATGTGCTTATTTGAAAATGACTTTTCTCTCATTCTTCATCATCTCATTTTGTTAAAATGCATACTGAATGCCTAGGATCTCTTTCGTTTGGGAAAGACAAAGTTACCATGTCACAGGAATAATATTCCCTGAGACAAGGCCCAGTACTAAATGGTTACTCCCTAAAGGGATTAGAAAAGGAAATCAAGGCAGGCAAGTGAGGAAACTCGTGTGCTACTTACTAGCCTCATGGATTCCGCTAGCATTTCTTCTCATAAAATGTTGTCATTGTCTTTTGTTTAGAAGAAAGTAAGTCTAAGAATTAAGTGGCATCTAAATGCTGCTTCTTACTTTGCCACCGCTTCCCTAGGTGGCCATGGAAAATAATACTTAGTCTTTTGATACTTTGGTTTCAACAAATGACTTAATAACTTCTACTTTTTAAATGGATTTTGTAATAGCTCGCTATTGCTGTGTAATGAATTGCCCCCAAACTTAAAACCTTAGAACAACAAAATTTATCGTCTCATGATTTCTGTTGGTCAGAAATCCAGACATGGCTTATTTGGGTAACTCTGTCTCGGAGTTTCTCAAAAGTTGGCAATAAAGGTGTTGGCTGGGCTGCCATTTCATCTGAAGGCTCGAGTGAGAGAGAATTCAGTTCTCAGCTCAGTTATGTGGTTGTGGGCATGAGTCAATTCCTCCCCGGATATTAGATTGAGGGCCTTAATTCTTTGCTGGCTGTTGACCACTAGGGCCACCCTCGGTTCCTCGCCACGTGGGCCTCTCCATAGGGCAGCTGACAACATAGAAGCTGGTTTCTATCAGAGCGAACAAATGAGAGAGCGAGAGCAGGCTTGCAAGACAAAAGCTACCGTCTGTCTCTTTTTAACCTAATCTCAGAAGTGACATACTATCCTATATTGTATTTGTTAGAAGCAAATTTCTGGGTCTAGCTACACTCCAGGGGATGGGATTACATACGGGCATGAACATAGGAGACAGGGATTGCTTGGGTCATTTTATAGGCTGACTCTGGAAAACTTAGTCATAACTAATCTGAGGGATCACAGGGAGTCATGCATCCAGATCATAGGAAGTCTTGAAATTTCCCTCTTTCCCTTGAATAGGACAGCATTTATTTATTCATGTATTCAAAACCACATTTAAAAAATTTACTCACTCATTTGAAAACATTTATTGTGTACTTGTTATTTACAAGGCACCTCAGGGTGGGGAGTGCTTTGAAAAGGCCAAAGATGAAAGGAGTTAACAATTCAGGTAGCATAAAGCACCCTTTGACAGAGAAGTCCTCTGTTCCATTGATGTGTAAAACACCATCAGTGCCCATCAGATCTGCAGGGAGGCAGAAGCAGAGCAGGACTGTATTCCATCTCCACACGCCCAGCCACTCTCTCATCCCCTGAAAATTTTGAAAAAGGCTCCAGAATGGGAAGGAGGTGGTCTACTTGCCTTTTATCACTTTTGGGGAAGCTTTAGATGCACTTCTCAACACTCTTCCTGGGTAAATGCGAAGTGTCGATTCTGTTTGTTAACTTTCTCCAGGGCCAGAAGAGCGGGGTATGATTCCTGTGCACTGGGAACGGAGACAAATGTGTCTCCTGGCACAATTTTCCATTGCTTAGTAACGATTCTTACGTTATTTCATTGTTATCTAAAACCATATTTCTTACTTGACTGTTAGATGCGTCCTTCTGTTCCCCGCCCCTGAGATTATAAATTCTCTAGGACAGAAGTTGCATCCTAACCTTCCTTGCATCTGAACAGTTTTAATTAACATAGAATTTGTGCAAAAATGATTTATACAGCAAACGCCTTTTTCGCAGGGGCCTAATTTACACAAAAACCAATTTAGGTTAAAAAAAAAACAATAAACTTAAGATCATTAGTTGAAGGGCTTCTAGGGGCACAGTCTTATTTGTATTTCCCCACTTTTGATTCCTTCTGCTCCGTCTTTTCTTGAGTTTTAGTTAATTTCTCCTGCCCCTTAACCTTTTATTCCACAAAATCATGTATTTCTTTCCATCCTTCTTTGCCTGATCTCAACCTCAGCTCCTGCCACAGCCCCCACATGTGGGACAACGGACATCAGGGCCTCTCCTAATGATGGTAAAAAGAAACGATCTGCCAACCTGGGAGCTCCCACAGCCAGAGGCGCAAAAGTAGGGCTGCCTTTCTGTACTTCTCAGAGGTTTTCTATTTAAACACAGGGACACAGGCCTGCTATGGTAGTAGTAGGTATTTTAATGCATAAATATCTTTATCCGTTTTGAGAATGTATTTCCTGTTTTGACTTGTTCTCTAAATATATATAATTTTTAAATTATAGGTTTACGTCAGGAGAACAATTTAGTCAAGTATAACTTTCTTCACAAAACACGTCTGGTTGCAGCACATAAACTGTGGAATGTGAGCAGGCTTAGGGAATGCACGAAACGAGTCGTCTTCTGTCCCAACATTTGAAAAAAACATCTTTTCTATAACAACTAAGTCTATAAAAGGAGCTGTTCTCTAAGTAAAGATAGCAGGGACCAGAATCTTAGCTGATGTCACCCAAATAGAAAAAAAAAAAAATCAAAATCCTGTCATGAGATAGAAAGTTCCTATAGTAAGAGGATCTTTTAGGTCCGAGTGGCTAAAGGGGCATAGTTACTTCAACAGCAATCCTTTAGACCATTTGCTTTTGGGGGGCCTGAGTTCTTAAACAATGACAGAGAGAGAAGGTGACATCCTGGAGAGTCAGTCTGTGTCACTATTTTGTAGTCGTACATCAGCGCGATCCAAGTGTGTTTCCTTTCCTTCATCTCACTGTATTTCTTGGATCAGCGCGATCCAAGTGTCTTTCCTTTCCTTCATCTCACTGTATTTCTCATTCATGAGGTCAAAGGAAGAATTTTTGACTTGGAATCCAAAGGCATAGGTTTTAAAATGTAGGGCACTTCCCTCAAATTGGAAAATAACCAAAGAACTTAAACAGATTTGTTTATTAAAAGTTGAATCAAAGCAGAAACATATAACTAGGTTGGCATATATGCGACGCGGGAGAAAGATAGACTTCTGCTATGTCATAAGTCGGGGTTCCTGGAAACGGATCCTGAGATGGAGATTTGTGTGCAGACAGTTTCTTTGGGGGAGTGCTCCAGGAAATAATACCTATAAGAGAGGGAGGGAAGCAGAGCTAGGCGGAGGAAGAAGTCAGGTGCATCTGATCCCTCAGGGGGTGCTGGAGCTGGGGTGGCCCTTCGGGGTTGCCACAAACTGGGTATAAGGTCAGGTTTTATGATTCTCTCCCTACCTTCCTCATCACCTTTGCCACTGGGCTTACCTAATGACCTAATGACCGGGGAAAAGGGGAGACACCTTGGAAAATACAACTCCTTTTAGGCCGAGGGTAATTTCCTGAGAGGAACTTGGCCGTGAGCCTAAGCATGTGAGCCTAAACACCCAGCAGCTGAGAGAGGATTACCTCAGTCCTGGAATGGAGAAGTGTGCAACATACCACAGAATCTACTACACGCTCTACTTTAAAATGAGGAAAATGGAATCTGACAAAAATCTCGGAATTGAAACAGCGATAAAGTAAATATGTATATAATTTAATTATTATCTATAATATTAAATAATTAATATATACAAACTAAGTAAAAATAACCAAAAGGTAACTCATAAGTGAACAGAAAGGAACCAGAAAAACTCCAGTGATATATATGTAGGCAGATTCACTTCCATCTACTCGAAGAAGTTTCATAGTGGGACATCATAAGCAATGGCGGATAAAGACAATGATTTCTGAATAATGAGTTTGTGTGTCCTCCTGGGCAATGGTCAACAGGAAGACTCTTTTTTCATGCTAAAATTAGAGGAGGTCAGTGAGATGCAGGTGACATTGCAACGTCCTCAGGATGTTTTATGGAGAGGCACATTTACACACTTATTTCCAGTAATTTCAGTGTGCCAAACAATTAGAAACAGAAAAATGTCAGCAATTAAAGAGTGGAGAACCAGAAAAAAAAAAAAAAAAAGAGTTGATGCAGTCCATGTTATTGGGCAGAATGCTTCTGGATATTTAAAAGTTTTGACGTTTAGTAATTGCAGACAATTCGACATAGAACTCTGAAATTAGTACACTAGGCCCAAGACGTGTATGAGGATAAGAAGCAGAAACTGATGAGTGCCACGGATCGAGGATGACGAAGGAAGACTGTTTGGACTCAGCCAGGAGAGGCACCACTGAGAGTAATCTCCGGGAGGAATTCACCAACACGTAGAAAGTAGGAATTGGTGTTTTCTACCAGAACTGATTTAGCTATTGCCATTTCTACCTTATATATTTAGTACACTGTCCGATTTATTTCATAGAGTACATGCAATTCTTCTTAATGAATCTTTTAGTGTTACTCCTGAAGTCCCAAGTCAAAAGAAACTTTTTGGGCAAGAAATGCTAAGGGGTAGGCAAATTCCCCCCATATTTGTTGTCACTCTTATGGTGCCCCAACGAGAAGACCAGAAAAACAGCATCTTTTAGCAAACGATGCCTACATAAGGTTATTTCTTTGTGGATGTGCCACCCACTTATTATGTAATAGTTTCACACACTCACTGCAAAAGAGAAAGAAAAACAAAAGCAGGACTGTATATTGGAAGCAATTATAATTCTTATTCGGCTCATATAAACCCTGGGAAGTTTCTCTAATCACATCCTGTTACAAAATTTTATTTCATTTCCTTCACTGAAAATGTTTCTACATCATTTTGTACATAAAAAATAACAAATACAGCTTCGCTGTTTCAAATAGATTCCGCAATGACAAGTACTCTTATAAAAAACAAAAACAAAAAATACCCAGTGTTTTACTGAGGGCTCAAAGGTCAAACTCTAGAGGCTTGAAATGAGAGAATTGTTTTTGTGACACTTTTCTAGAGGCAAGAAAAAATACAATAGCCTGGACTTTCAGCCACTCTGTTCAGATGACTTGTCTCCTAAAATCCTTCTCCATGGACATCATCTCATCCCTGTCCCCACACTGGGAAGGTCCACCCACCTGGGCTTGCACAGACTAAGAAGGAGACTACATTTCAAGAGCAAGGTCATTTAGAGCACAAGGTGTGCCCTGGAACTGGAGCCAGAAGCCCTGGCTCTGGGTTCCAGCTCTGCTACTTGCTCCTCGGTGTCCTGTGGCGTCTGCTGGTGTCCCATGCCTGCTCATTGAAGGGACGTCAGTGCTGGCCTGGCGTGTGTATAGGGATGACATAAAAAATGAAATCTTGAAAAATAACTATAAACTGCAGCACTCAACGCAAAAATATTAAGTGTCATTATACATCTTTATCTTTGTTTCCAGGGATGTTCGCTAAATGAATTAAGATGGATGTTAAAAAGTCACACTGAAGAGAAGATAAGAAGCATGAAGAGATAAGAAAGACTCTTTAGCCCCTTACAATTAGCCCTGCTGCCCTCTATCTTGTCTCTCACTCAGCACTTGTAGCCACCCATCATAAAGGAGAGTAATTAAATGTTCGAGCCTGGGGCTAGTGTCCAACACTTTGGCCAGTTGTAATTTTCCCTAGAGATCATATTTCCAGCTTTCTCTCTCACACAGGGGGTTCTGAAGTGCCTTTAGCCTCTGGCTCTCTCCCTTCCTGGTAGAACAGGCAACTGGGAGAGGGTCACACAAGCATAGAGAAAGGACAGAGAGAAGAGACCCTAAAGACACAGTTCACACGGTAATCTGGGTCTGCAAAGCTTTGAGGTAGATCTGGTCCCATTATTGCATGGACAAGATGGGATTCCAGGAAGCGAAGAAGGCAAAAGAACTCTCTGTAAGTTTTCAGTTTTGATCCAGAACAAAGGTTGAGAACCTTCACTTGAAATATCTGTACCTTGTAACTCTCGTCAATTCACAGTCACAAAAATTAGCCATTCATAAACTTCCCTTCCCAGAATCACTTAAATACAAAACTATCATTACTAGTTTTATACCACTTATGTTTCAGGCTGGCAAGTCAGTCTCAGAGGCATTAGAGCTAGAAAAATATCTTTCTTCCCTAATCAAAGAAAGAGGCAGGGCCTGTTCCTTGGGAGACCCCGCTTCCGCCAGAGGTACCCTGCGGTACCTTCATTCACCATGACTGGGTGAACCACAGGAAGAGTCCAAGCCTAGAGGTCAAGTCCTCCATTCTAATTCTGACTCTGCTGTATCTTTGACTTTGGGCCACTTCTGTTTGACTTTGTTTCCTTTGCAGTAGAAAGTATTGGGTTAGATTCCAACAGTGATTCTCAAACTTGGTTGCCCATGAGAAAAAAGCTCTCTATGGGAAGCTTTTAAATTCCTAACGCTTGTCTGGCACTTTCCTGACCAATTAAATCAGAAGAATGGGGGCGGGGTGAGATTTAGACAAGAAAAGTTTCTAAAGTTCTCCAAGTAATTGCTGTGTTCAGCCAAGGTTAAGGGCTACTAGTTTAGAAGATCAGAGGCTCTCCAGTCTAGCAGTGCAGGAGAATCACTCGAAAGGCTTTAAAACAAGACCCCAGAGTCTCACCCTAGGAGAATTACAGTGTAAATCTCTGGGGTTGGTCTTAGGCACAATATGCTGTCAAAGTTCCCCAGGCGATTCTAACGTGCAGTGAGGTTCGCGTACCTCCACGTTAGATGATCTTCAAGGATGCTAAGCTTCCAAGAACCTACATCTGTGGGGCTTTAAGCATGTGGACTACCTTTCAGGAAACTAAGTGCTCCAGCTGTTCCTATCAGCTGCCAAATTAAGCAACTCCATCTCACGCTGAGGAACAAGAGGATTATTCCCCCCGCATCTGTCTTATCTGGGTCTCGGCTCTTGACCATCAGAAACATCCCCCCACCCCCAACATTTACAATCTACAAAAAGATCACCTAGACTTGACCTCAGTCCTATCATAAAAGTACACATCAGAGTTCTCAGCTTTTGTGGTCACCCTTACTTACCCCTTTGAGAACCTGATGGAAGATATAGATCCTCTCAAGAAGAAAACTTCACTTCTGCCTACGCACATCGAATTGAGCGTACAACTTTAATGGGTCCCCGAACCCCTGATGTAAAGAAAATTCTGTTCTATTTCGCCATGATATAAAAGTAAAAAATTTACATAGCCCCAGAAAGCAGAAATTGCAACACAGTAGAAAGAGCTGGGACTGAGGGTGAAGAGTCCTGAGTTCTAACCTTAGTTCCACCTCTAACCAACTGACTCTCAAGAGTCAGTGAATTCTTTAATGCCTCCGTTTATTCGTATGTCCAATTAAGAATCCTAACACCCACTCTACCATGCTTCTGCCCCACCTTCCACTCACAAAAATTTGGCACATTCTTCACATACATATGCTCTGTCCAAACTGTGTCTTTGGGACCTTAGCACCAAAGTGTGTTTATTTATTTGTTAACCTATTCTGAGTGCCTCCGTTAACCAAGAGACCGTAAGGATAACAGTACATAAGGGTCTCGGAGCCTGGGAGGGACTGGGTGAAGGGATTGCACACAGCATCCTTCTATTTGGAAAACAACTCAGAATCTGACCTTGGGAGGGGCAAGTGGAGAGCCCAGGAACCCACCATTCACCGGCCACAGTTCTTGGTGGGGAAAGGCTGGAACTGGAACCAGATGTCTGAGAAACAATCTCCCAGACTTCGCAGTAACTGCCAAATTGGCCACGAGCTTGGCAGAAACGAACTGGTGAGCGCCAAGTGGTTTGGAGAGAGTAGGAGGGCTGCTGGTCTCCGAGCACAGGCAACGGGAGAATCCGTGTTCCCACCCTCACTGGGCACTCGGGCCATTAGAGCTGAGACCTGACAAACGTTGTCGATGAGTCCCCGCCAGGAGGGTGGGCTTGATGACTCTAAGGAGCTCCAGATTTGCTGCCTCACCAGGCGAAAACAGAATTGTTCTACCATTAGCCTCGGGCAGAGGTTGGCCTCGATAGGAGACTGTGTCCTGGTCAATCCCCCCCACTGCCCATTCTGCCCCCAGCCCACATTCTTTCACTAGACAATCTTTATGGAAGCACGAGCTGAGTGAGAAGAGGAAGGCAGCAGTGTATCTTGGGCACAAAGTTTCTGCTCAGTAAGTTCACTTAGAGACGAGAGAGAAACCCAATGGCCCAGGAGAGTTTCCCCACCTGAACAATATTGAGGAAACAATAAAATAAGCCCCTAACCAGAAGTGGCGACGCGTGTGCGTATGGGGAGAATAGAGATCCTCAGAGAGGCTGCGGGACGGCGCTCTGGGGACAGAGGAAGAGTGAAGAGAGCATAGAGTTTAGGCAGAACCTAAAGTTTGACAGAGATCGGTCTGTCTGTAACACAAAATGCACATGCACACAAGGACGCACATGCATTCTCTCTCTCCTCCTCCTCCTCTTCCCCCTCCCCCCAAGAGCGACTGATTACAGGATCCATTTTAGAGCTACGTTCAGAGTGCTTTTGTTTTTGTATCAGGTATATACCACATGTGTATATGCCTAGTGGATAAACTGGGTTGTCTGGGAGCTGCCAGATGGCTCAACAGAAGGTGCCCACCCTCACCCCTTGGGAATCAGAGAAATCCCTGTGGGAGGGGAGGGGAATTGTCCAGGGAAAAATAATGCCAGTCTCCAAGTTCTATATCCTAAGGTGGTCTTTGGTCCTTCTAACCCCAGGACGTTTAGTGGAACTGTCGCTGATGGCAGGAGAAATGGCGGGTGGGATGACAGCCTTTGAAGCCGCAGCTTCTCATCCCCGGCTACTCCAGGCTTCAAGGAATGACACACCTGCACTTGCACATCCCTCAAGTAGATAGTTTCTTCTTGCTGCTGAGAAGGAATAACCCTGGCGACATCCTGTGGCTCGGCGGAACAATGTGGCTTTCTTTTCATTTCCTTGCAATTCCTCGGTTGTTGTTTGTGAACTGTTTTGCAACTACTGTTTCCAACTGAGAAAGAGGAATATACACAAGCAGTATATATTTTTAAATATTTACTTCGTTGAAAATAAAGATAGGTATCTCATAGTTTCTTCTCATAAACCAAGTGATTTATGTTTCCAGACTGGGGCATTTCTTGTTGTCTTTATAAATTAGACAAATGGATGCTTTTCTACCACAGATTCTTTCTTTTTAAAAAAAAAAAAAAAATTTTTTTTTGGAGAGAAGGCTTCACGTTCTGCTCAAAATTACTTTCCAGTATATTTGAATCATAGGGAGAAAACACAAACAACTGTTGATGAGCATAATGGGATATGGATATGACCATTGGAAGGTCACTTTGAGGTTCCCTGTCTTGATGATCTGCAAAGTCCCAAAGGGACCACTGGCCAGAGGAGATCAAGGAGATCCACTCTTAGACCCAAGAGCTCACAAGCGTTCTTGTGTGTAGCACCTCAACCTCACACCTCTGTTTTGATGAAGAGAAATACATCGTCACCGTTGATGGTGACCCGAACTCAAGATGTTCTTTACAAACCTAGGAAAAAAATCAAACAAAGCTCTCACACCCTCCACCCCTGAGGAAGTTGCCATGCAAGGTCATTCACCCTCACTCCTGATGGAGTGAGGTGGGCACAGACCTCTCTGAGTCCCCTCTCACTGTGTTTAGGAGATTGTGCTTCATTTCTGTATCAGCCAGAGTCCAGCTGGGAGCCAGAAACTACACCAGTTAGTCTGTGAAAGAATTTACTACAAAAAACTGTAAACTATATATATATCTTGAAGAATTGAAAAGGCAAACACAGAGTACTTGGGTATGAAGAACCAGAAACTGGAGGAAGCAATTACTACTCTAGTGCGCAAAAGAAAAGGTTGGAATTAAGATTTAGAGCTTTGAGGAGGCTTAGGAAGCTGAAACTCTGACCTCCAAGAACGGGATACCATCCAGCTGGCGGAGTTGTTTCTCAAGGGATGCAAAGAGGCTACTGGTATTGGGAAACTGCAAACGGGATTCTAGTGCTGCTGCTCCGATGGGCAGCGGCAGTGGGTAAAGCGGGTGTTGCTAGGGTGACGCTGGGGTGACGCTAGGGTGACACTGATAGGAACAGGAAGCAGGGGAATGGACGTGTTCCTTCTTCCTTCTCAAGCCTCTCTCCAGCGCCCCCTATCTACAGTCTGCAATAGGCAAAGAAGAAATGTAATTTGCCACTCCCATTCCCAGCATCAAAAGCTAAAAATTGAGGGTGAGAGACAATAGTTTAATAAATAGTACACTTGGCTAGGTCGCCATTGTTTTATCACCACTGACCTGGTCTCTCCGCTTCCCTGACCCACCATTATAAGCTGAGGAACTGGTCCCTTTTTTTTTTTTCCCCTTGAAATGGCTAAGCTTAGGTGCAAAGAGGATTTGGGGGCTCCCCAAATTTGGGTATACCAGCATACCTCTGGCCCAGGGTTTCTCAACCTCAACACCATTGACATTTTGGGCCGTATAATTCTTTGTTGTGAGGGGTTGTCCTGTGCCTTGTGGGAAGTTATACAAGTGGGCTACCTACTAGATGCTTGTAACACTCCCCCTCACTCGCTCCCAGTCGACCAAAAATAACAACCAAAATAATTCTCCAGACGTTGCCACTGTCCCCTGGGCAACAAAATCTCTGCCCATTGAGAATCACTACTCGGACCTCTTTCGGCGTCGTTATCCTGGATTTTCTGGCCTGAGGATTACAACCAGAAGGATGCCCATGCATTTGCACACTGCATTATAGTCTTCAAAGCCCTTTCTATGCTTTATTTAAACATATTTAAACAGTCTCAAACGGCAAGAAGAGACAAATACCATTGTCTGCACTTTACAGGCCAGCAAACCGACTCAGAACCCCACCCCCACTGCCCCAACTAGGAAACCCTATCGAGGCAGAATCTATACTACCCTGACAGCCCTCATCCTCAAAGTTTTAGAGGGGAAAGTGGGTGGATGGACAGCTGACTGGCAGAGAAGGAAACCTTCCCCCCTACCCCCTAGCTACCAATAATGTTCCTTTTATTCTTCTTTTAAAGTGTCCAGCCGTTGCCAGGAATACCATATAAAACATCTTTATGAAGTGAACACAGGCCCCAACAGCTTATACAAGCTGGCTCTGTCAAGGGCACTAGTGTTTCTAATTAATGCCTGGGTCCAGTGTTCCATGCAAGCCCTACCTGCACCCTCTCCCTTAGGTTTTGACTTCTGGCTAACCTGCACGGGGGCCCTTGTGCTTATGACTAATAAACGCTCCTACGTTTCTCGCTGGGTGTGGGAGGGTAGAAATAAAAGCCTCTTCCAACTAGCTGCGTCCCAGCCTGAACATGGACCATTCATAGCAGGCACCAAGGAGAAAGCTGCCCCGCCCTGCACTGTCCAGCCGAGCAGCCCTTGTAGACAAACGCTTCTCTGTGGCTGGGCCTCCTCGTTTTGACTGTGCTCAGTATCAGGCGTGGTCACCCTATGGCCTTTGGGGAAAAGCAGGGGACTCCTCACCACCCTATAGAGAAACCATTCTAAAAATATCGGGCAGGTATCTTCACACCCTCCCCTCATGACAGAGTTCAGGTACTCCCGAAGACGGAGGGCGAGAAGGCTGTCACTGTCACAAAATAGGGACAGATATGAAAATAAATTTGAGGCACTCCAGTGCATGTGTGTGCATGTGTGTACATGTGTGTGCATATGTGGATGTGTGTGTACATGTGTGTGTGTGCATATTTTTCCAGGACTTCTCATGTGAAACTGATGAAAACCAAGGTTATAAAGTTGCAGACCCTTTGCAAACCCTGTGGCCAATTGGCTAACTTCTTGACTAACTGATTACTTAGAATAATGGGGCTTTAGATCTCCAAGGAAACTCAAAGATCTTTTTGCCCAACTTGCTCTTTTTACCCAACTTGCTCTTTTTACAGTGAAATTAAGATCCAGAGAGATTAGGTGACAAATCAAGTCCATAATCCACAGCCGATTAGTGGAAACTCTCAGACTAGAACTTCTCAGACAAACAGGCTTCTTCCTGCATCCCCACACCTCTCCAAGAGGGGCGAGGGGTGGCTGGACCGCTGACTGGCAGAGAACTGCGGCCGGGGTTGACAGCACCAGCCTGTGTAGCCTGGCCCCTCCTTCCCAGAAGGAAGGGACTGCTTGGTTAGTGCCTACCTACATGTGCCCCTTCTGTCTCTCTTCTCCTTATTTTACCAAGGCTGATGGTCACTGGTTCCCATCTCCGAAGATCAGATCCCGGCTGCTGGGAGAGGCTGACCCTTGAGTGAGAAATAAATTGTAAACCAGTCCTATGTTCCTAATAGGGAATAAAGGCATAAAACAAAAACAAAACCTTAGATGGGTTATACAAATACATGGAAATAGTCAGATAATTTATCATAGTTCTCCCCACTTATTGATGATGAATATTTAAAAAATAAAATCTAAATCCAGGTCATTGCAGTTCAGAATTTATAACTAAATAGGAAGCTCTGTTTTGGCAAGGACTGTGTTATAATTGCCTTGAATTTTTCAAGGCACTTAACATAATGCTGGACTGGCAATTAAACTAGCATTCTACTGGCACTTGTTAATTAAATATCTTGAAGAATGATGTAAAAATAATGATACCTACTTTTTAAATGACAAGTTGACATCTAAGGTTAGGTCTTTCCAAAACGGCAAGAGGATTTTCCTTCTTTTTGTTGACTCTCACAGCGCACCAGGAGGCTGGCTGTCCTCAAGCAGTGGGCATATTCCAGGCTGATGAGGGACGGTTGTGTCCTCAGATTTTATACAGTGTAGGGAGTGTTCATCAGTATGAAGTTTTTCAAGGATTCTGAGAATCGTGAAGAGCATTTGATTTGGAGTTCACTTGCAAACTGTGTGGCACAAAGAAAATCTCTAGACTCTCCTAAAGTGGAGATAATGAAGTCAGTATTCATATCCCGAGGGCGTTGTGAGGACGAAACCAAGCAAAATGATGGAGAGCGCCATGCAAACTGTAGAGTGCTGTCCAAAAGGAGGTTGTCCTTCATACAGGACTGGAGTAAAACCATCTAAATTCAAGAAAGTGGAGTCCCTACGCATTGGAGGAGGTTTCCCAAAACCACACGAGCACGTGTATTCAAGCATGATGCAGCCACATGGTGACAGCTGTAAGTGCTTGAATTTAGGAGGTGTCTTATGTATTCAAGCATGCAACATGGTGACAGCTGTAAGTGCTTGAATTTAGGAGGTGTCTTAGTGCAAAACAAACTTCCTAATTCAAATATAAATTTTAGTTAATGAAATCATAAAGAGTTAGGACTGACTAGCTACTGGTGTGTCTGGAATTGTAAAATAAATATTCTTAAAAGTTCTCTTATGAGGAAACCAACTTACAACAACAACACAAAGCAATTAGCTTATAAAAGGAAACAAAAGTGTGAAATTTAGAAGAAAATGATTGCCCAAATTCCTGATGCCCCTGAATTAACCACCTTTATTTTGGCATACTGTTTCCAGACTTTCTTCATTACTTTAAAATATTAAAAGTAATGGCATAGACGATGCTGTAGGGGCTCAGTCACCCCGAGATGTACCTCCGTGGTATGCAGATTGTTTTGAATTAAAGGCGACTTTAGCCTTGGGCTCAAGAGAAACTTCTGCCTCCCCCTTAACTGCCTAGAAAAATTTGAATTAGGGGCCTTGCCCATAATAAGCGATTATCACAGATCACCTCTTTTGACCTATCTCTAGGGTAGGACAAACTTTTATTTACCAAGCATCTGCTCATCTTATCCTACTGCAATGACCCTTTGGCCCCCAAGGCACCTTACCTAATTCTTAGCTCAGGAAGTCGTATATGCCTTGTTCCCTTTCTGTCTACGAACCTCTCGTGAGTGTGGGGTCTCTGACTCTCTCGTCTACGCATGGTCCTTATACCTATGAGTATATTCAATTTGGTTATTTTTTCTTGCTAATAGGTCTCATGTCTATGTGATTATTAGACCTTAAGTGCAGAGGAAATTTGTCCCTCCTCTACAATGCATAGATAAGGCAAAGATCGTGAATGCAGACATAAGTGACTAAAATGAGGGAAATATTAGTCTAGGAACAACACCTTGTTTTACAGTTGAGAAGTGGGTCAAAATTTCCTTGCTCAAAGGTCAGCCTCAGAAGTGACAGGAACACCTCTGATTATTCCTGCAACAGCCACTTGCTCTGGAGACTTACACCGCCTGTGCTGACGACCGTGTGTGGACTCTCCACAGAGTAGCTTCTCTGCAACGCGTCTTGCTAATCTTACTACTTGCTGCCTTATTTAGTACTATGACTACTCTGCTTGAGTACCGTGAATACCATGAGTACTACGAGTAATCCGTTTTAGTACTTGCACTACCAACTCTTCCTGCTTTACCTCTTTACAAGTTTTGCTAACTCAACAGTCTCCATTTACTTTTTGCATGTTGAGAAGGCCCTTTGTAACCAGGAACCTTTACCAAGTTCCTGAAGCCTGGACGGAATGAATTCTTGCTTAGGCTGCGGCTGAGAAGGGGCTGAACTGACCCCTCTGCCCGGCAGGAAGGGAGCAGTGCAGAGGGAGACGTGAGGCCCCAGAGAGGAACACGCTGTGCGTGAGTTCCCATCGGTTCTGCTGGAGTGACCTCCTCGTTTCATTTGAAAGAAAGCCTCAGAACCAGACACACATCCCTAAGCCTCGGATAATTGCCGATTTTTCCACCTATTGTCTTCCTGGAATCATCGATGACTCTGCTTTGCTCTAATTAGCACAGATAAGTAGCTGCTAAAGTGTGACATGTGTTTTTCTCCGCACCAGTGTTGAGATCCTGCCTTGCTTGCTTGGAAAGAAAGCAGAACAAACAAACCTAGAAAAATAACCCAGAGATTACAGTAAGCTAAAAGTAAGATAAAGTATAAAGCATTAGGTTAGAAATAATTCCTACCACTTTGAAATCGAAGGATCTATTTTCGAAAAACAAAATACATAATAAACATGCATATATACTATAATGTACAATATCTAATTTTCAGTGGGGGGAAAAAACCTCAACAAATGGAAATTTCTCTTGAAGTTTGGCAAAAAGCCACCCCTGCACTCTGATTTGAGAGAGAAGACTGTAAACAACGTGGTGGTGTCTGGTTTTAGGTTACAGATTATTTGTGGATATCTAACTTTGATTATAGTTTAGCTTTTTAGATTTTTATCACAGAAACATATTTCAAAGAACCCCAGCATGCAAATGATGGTGTGGAAGCTTGTAAAAACAAACTCTTAGGCTTCTTTAAGCCTAAGAAAACCAAAATAAAAACACTGGACAAGCTGAGGAATGCCCCCCTCCCTCCAAACACGGGTTCATGTCTCTGGGTTTTGTTCTGTCTGCTGAGCTTTTTGTGTCCTGCAAGCAAAATGTTTGCCCGTTAAGATAAGTCGTGGATGGTGGAACCAACACAAGCAGAAAGGAAGAGTCTGGTCAGTACCCAGACCCCAAATGCTCTGGGAAAGGTGGGTCGAGCTTTCTCAGTGGCGACAGAGAATGGAACAGAGACAGAGGCCCGTTTTCCTCTCAGATAGAGAAGCGTAGGTCATTAGTCAGGCACAGAGCCGAGGGCACAACAATCCCCACCCCCTTCCCGTCCATTTACATACTGCAAACAGAGAGGACGCGGACAACAAAGCAACCTCAAGAAAGAAGAACAGTCACAGAAATGCAGTGCTGCCTGATTAGGGGCTGTGGTAGGGGAAGCTGGCTCTGCAGACCCACCCAGCTTGCCAGGAGAGCCTGGACAGAGCCAGTGTGACATGCACCACTCATATACAGGAGGGTATTTTAGTACCAGTGGGTTCAGACTGTTTCCTGTGTCTTCCCTCGGGGGTCTCTGACTTTGCCAGTTAATGCACGGGTACTGAGGACCTATCACACTGTCTTCAGGGTGCTAAGTATTATAAAAAGGAGAAAGAGTAAGAATGAATTTGCGGGGTAGGTGGCAAGACCAGCTCTTGTTAGACTTTGGGGCTCTTTGGAGACTCTTCCTGATGTCCCTTTCCTAACCTTCCCCCTACTGTGCCTTGCCCTCCCCCATGAACCAATGCTTTGACAATCTTCCTCCCTGTCTTAACGGCGTCTTTCTGCTTCTCCCTTCCTGGGAGACCTGCAAGCTTTCTAAAGACAACCACTGGGTAAAGCAAAGGGAGAGCGAGCTGTGGGCTCCAGTGAGAAGATGCTTTCTGCTGGAGAGTCCTACCTGGTGTCTGAGAATTTCCATGCACAAGCCACCTTCACTGAGAGGAGCCCAGGGGTAAAGGCAAGCTCAGGGTGTGTAAATCTCTGCAGAGATCAGTGATCCTGGACTGTTCTTGTGGTTTCTAGCCACGTGACCCCATCAAGTCGCATCTACGCATTTGTAAAACAGAGCTGCTGGTCCCTGCCTTGTCTGTGTGCATGAGACCATGTATACGAAAGTGCAGAAGTAGAAGCTGTTATGGAAGTATTAGATGCTATTAGAACATTAAAAAAAAGTGAATAGACACCAAGGTCCCCAAAGTGATCTTAGACGTACGCGGTCTCAGAACATGGAAAATTAGGCTCTGCTGTTGCTGAAAGGGAGCAGGGCTTCACTGTGTGGCTTATCCCAAAAGGACAGGGAAGCAGCCCTTCTGGGAGGTGGGACGAGATCCCTAGCAAACCTGCCACTCCCCACTTCCTCTCAGGATCATGAGGGAAAGCGCCTCCATCTCCTGCACAATCAGCCTGAACTGAAACACACATCACTTTATGCCAAGTTCCAGGGGCTTGGGCTTCCTTTCCTGAGGGTAGGACTCCCATGAGTCAGTGGGAACAGGGTCAGTGGGAGCTTAGTGGTTTGACTTGAGGGGAACCTACAGGAAATAATTTAAGAAGATAATAAGGGGGATTTTTCCTGTCTGGAAATGAGGCCCACGGGTCTTTGCAGACGACATTATTCTCTCATATTCAGAAATAAGTGCAGAAAAAGTCTCGGTTATAACCTGTTAGTACGATAAGCCGTATACTCAGACCTTGTTGGAGTAGTACTAAGCTTCGATGCCTTCAGCTCTACCCAGGGCCCAGGCCGAGCAGACCAATGTGATGGCCCACAGGACTCTCTTTGCCAGCACCCAACACCACACATCGCCTGGGCCCAGTCCGAGTCGGCACCTCCCTGGTCTCCCATTCGCCTCTCCAGCCTGTTAGGTTTACCCTCTATTGTTCGGAACTCAATTATCTGTGGAACTAAAATTGTAAATTAATTCTCACAGAGGTAGAGGGCAAGTCCTTGTGTGGCACCCTCCTCCCCATAAATAATTTTCATTTTAACAAATGGTTTGACGCCCAAAAGGTGACTAGTTTCAAAATTCAGCATTTAGTGCTATCTGCCCCGAAATTTGTATTCGATACACACTTAATAACTAAAAAAACAAAGTTATCAGAATGATGAAACATAGAATAAAATCTAGTAAACTCTAGTTCAGTCTCTTCACTTGATAGGCTCCAAACCCAATGAATACTGGATGAATAAATGAATTCAAGAGCGAATGAGGGAATGGAGCCACAGAGCTGAAGCTCTCACTAAACACCATCGAGGGTTCTAGGCCAATGCCCTGAGTTTCTAGATGAAGGAGTTGAGGCTTAGAGAGACTGCAGCCTACCAAAGTCCTCACCTGGGCCCCAGTGCCCTCTGTAGATGAGTCCCCACATTCCTAGTGCTGACTCCTGGGGAGAGACTCCTGACTGGGGTAGAACCCGAGTTTCTTCCCTCCCCCTTTCTCCCCACGCCATCTGTACAATGCTGCCAAGACTGGCTTTGAAGCAGGACGGCAGCTTTCATCACTCCCACGACTAATATGAGGGAAGCATCATAACAGGAGTCTGGGAGAGAAGCCCCCTCGCTTGGTTCTCACGATTCCGGTTTCCTATTCCTTGGCTGTCATCCTATCTCTGATCAGTGTCCAGTAAACAAAAAAGAGCCTGCTTTATACTATCACAGATAAATTGACACCAGTTAAGGGCTCCATCTTTCACTCTTTCTTTGAAATGAATCCTCCCTCCCATCACTGCTTTTTGTCCCATGAGAGGAATGTGTGTCGACGAGGGGAGGGAAGGGTTCTTTTTCACATCCAAACACAGAAAAGTGGCAGTGCTTTTGCTGCTGGGAGGGGAGGGGTTTGGCGTGGGGAGGGCGTGTTGGGCAGTCTGTAAGGATTAAAGCAATTCTGAATTTGAGAGCAGTTTCATCTTTATCTCTGTCTTTTTAGCCATGGGATGATCACCCCAGAGGCAAAACTGGGTCCTCGGAGTGGTCCCAGTGTCAGATGCAGGATGTGGGCAAAACTCTCTCCAGCGAAGGGGAGGGAGGTGCTGTTTGCTGCATTTCAAATTTCGGTACCACTTAGTCGAGTCATAACTTTCCTTTGATATTCCTGATTTCTGAAATATCTAATCCAGGTGGTTGAAAACGCTAGAACCTTCTTTCCCAAGTACGGAAACAGGAGACGGGAGCTCACCTTAGGGGCTTTCCAGTGCCTGCGGAAAGACGATGTGCAGTTGCCTGGGAAGCCCTGAGCCGTGCCCCCTCAGCAGTGGCCTCCACGAGCGGCAACACGTGAAAGCAGCTCCTATTTCTGTTGGCAGTTAGAGTCCCAAACTCAACTTGGAACATTGTATGTTCAGCCCATTTATACACAGAAATAACTTCCAATTATTTTACTGCTTCACCTCACATGAAAATCAGTTAGGGCATGGTTTTCCCGGTTATCGACATATGGTACAGAAAGTGGAACCCACGGGAAGAGAGGCTAGGCTTAAAGATGATGTGTGGGTCAGGATAAAGCAGAGGAGGCGCGATAAGCTCTGCTCCGTGCATCTTAAAGCTCCTGCTCTTTACACTATGACACGGTGGGCACACTTCGAAAAAATTAGGCTTCACGATAGAAAGGATTTAGAGGAGGGAATATGATGCAGTTTGTATCTTTCGATGTCAAATCACAGCTTAACGGACATTTTATTCCTACTAGGCAAGTTTTCGTAATATGAATCAGATACAAGAAGTTGCTTCATTATGGAACATTTTCGCTGCACCTGACTTGTAAATATACTATCAGCTAGTAGAATGGTCTTGCCTGGAAGCAGCTCAGGCCCACAGAGCCTGCTCGGGAGGCATCGTCTTCCTTTCTTTTCCATTGGCGATTGTCAACACTGCTGCAATTGACTTTTCTGGCCTTGAAACTTGTTGAGTTTTAGCTGCAATTCAGGCTTTGCTCAATGTTTAGCTTTTTTTTTTTTAACTCCAATTTTGATAAACCTATTTATTACTTTTAGGGTGCAAAAACAAAATCAGCTTACAAAGTTATCTTCGTTGTTGAAATTCCCGCAGCCTGAAACTCTAACTCCTTAACCGCTCCCTCACGCCACCACCAATAACTTTTTCTCATTGAAATTATCCGTATAAAATGTCATTCAAAAATAACAAGATGAAGTGTTTTAGGAACACAGCTGTTTTATTAAAGTAATAGTTGGCTTGAGATATTATAATTTTGAGAGATTTTGACAAGCTGAAGTGAATTCAAAGGCCAGAAGGGTGAAGGGTCGAGAAATCAGTTTTGGGAGCAGGGGGAGGAAGGACATTGGGTCACAGAGATGCTGAAGGTCTGTCGTGTGAATATAGCCTTCAGACCTAATCTGTTTTTCTGTAGGATGTGGACCAAAGCCACAAGGTCAATGTTAGAAGGACTCAGATTTCAAATAATTAGAATTGTTCAAAAAAGGAATGGACTGCCTGGTAAGGGAGTGATCTTCTCATCAATGAAAGAAATCAAGGGAAAACTAGACGACCCCTGTCAGGAAGGGTAGAAAAGGGCCTTTTCTTGTAATGCTAAGATGTGGCATTCTCCATTAGGATCTCAAGAGTGTCAGGGAGTAACGGGCCAGCGGGAGTGGCTCAGAGGCGAATAAACAAGGAGGGAGTGATGACAAATATGGTGGGCCAGACACAGGAGACTTGAAACTGTCTCAGACAAAGAGCCTGTCACAGTCATTCTCCTCCTGCAAAATCAGCTCCTCTAGGTTCACAGGTTCCTCTGTGAGCCAACCATCTTCCACTCTTCCACTCCCCGACTTGATTTCTACACCCTTCTGGCCGCATCTTTAAATTCACTTTAGTTTATTAAATATCTCCCCTGGTGGAGCCTGAAACGTCTTCTCTAGCTGGTTCCCACCGAATGTTCCGTGTTCTGATCCCATGGAACAGACTCCACTGGAGGCCACTGGTAAAGCCACACATTAAGAGAAACTTCCTGGAAAACCTGATCCTATCACCTGCCATTTGGGCCCTGGCTCACTCTGGTACAAAGCATGAGAGTGGCGATCACTGAAAACCCCACCAGTCTGCCTGGTGGTATGAGAGGAAGCCCCGGTGTGTCTGTGAGTCTGACTCCGAGTCACGTAGGGGCAGATGTTTGGCCCCTTGTGACTCCTAATCAACCTGTTTCCTACTAATTTACCCTTCAGTCATCAAAATTTTATTTTATAAGAACTTTTTGATGTCCAAGAAGCCTGATGAGTCTCTTGAGCCCTTTCCCGCTTTGTATCATGAACTTCTGTGCTCCCAGATCTGGTACCAGGAGTCAGAGAGGCTTAGGTCTGTGCTTGCAGCCCTGGAGTTATGAAAACAGCCTTGCAAACAATCCCCTGCCCCAAATTGCAGGACAATTGTGATCATGTCAGGTGGCAAGCCACTTTTCTTTACTCTTTGGGTCCTGTCTCTAGGAATGATCCAACTCCATTGGAAATTCGATAAATCGTACCATTCATTCACTCCCTCATTCAACAACTGTTTAATGAGCACTTACTACATACCAAGCATTGTCCTGGTGTTAGGCATCCAAATATGAACAATGTTCACTTAATTCTTGCCCTTGAGGAATTCACATCCTAGTGGGGAAGAGGTATGCTTAGAGAGAGCATTCCAAAAAGTACAGTGTCAATAGAATGCAAAGTATTATAGAATGAAGAAGGGGCATCCAACTCAGACTGGGGTGGATGAGAACAGTTATGTGCTGCTTAACGACGGAGACATGTTCTGAGAAATGCATCGTTAGGTGATTTTGTCATTGAGTGAACATCATAGAGTTTACTTACACAAACTTAGATTGTATAGCCTGCTACACACCTAGGCTATATATACAGGCTATTGCTAAGCTATTTTTCTCTTTAAGAAACACAAGCCTTGTTCCTCCGCCTCAGAGTTGTTTCAGCAGCTGCCGGCCAGCCCCAGGCTCCAGTTCAGGCTGAATGTAGCCCCAAGGCATCAGCTCTATAACCTGGGGCTTTGCTGCAACTGGAGGGCGGTTGGCTGGCTGAGAAGACACGGAAGTTTCACATGTTGGTATCTTTCACATGTACAAGGACAATTTTAAGAAAAATTATTTTACTCTTACCTATGTGAATTAGAGATGATGTCTGGTGCAGGCTTCAAAGTCCATCTTTCTTCATCTGTCTCAATTGCTAACAGATTTTTAGAACATATTTTTTTGATGATAAAAATAACACCTTTATGGTAGGAATTTAAATTCACTAAAAAAACGTAACAAAGAAAATTAAAATCACCTATAATGTTACCCAAAATAACCCATTAAACATTTTGGATATTTGCCTCTCTGATTACCTCTGATTAAGTCAAACACTGCGTCAAAGTGTATGGATGTTTGAAGCCTCATGGTAAATAACCTAGAGGACTTTCTTCTAGAGACTGGACTTCGTTCTGTACTTTCAGGTCTCAGGGTCAAAAACTGCCTGAGCTAACCATGAATCCCTTCATCCAAATAATGGCCAACTGATTGGCTAGATCCAACCTCAGGAGGGATAGAATATTTAGACAAGGTGGCCTGGTTTACAACTTTTATTCTCCCTGGGTCCACCTACAGAGCCTTTTGACCTTTCTTCCGTAGCTATTGACACCAGACTGAATTATGGAAGGAACATAACATCCTGCCTTAGCTTAAATATTCAAAATACTATCACCTTTTAAGAAGATCTAGAAAAGGTGAACCCTGTTTTCCATCTCATGTGAAGGAGTCCTAAGATTTTCTTGTGATATATAAGGAAAGTCATAAGGTAGAACTTTTTTTTTTAACCTAAAATAACAAAAGGAAAACCAATTTCACTCTCTTCTTTCGAAGTGTAGTAAAGTGTAGTATTAACTTTCTTTTCAAAATACGAAAACTATTTTTTTTATACTATTGTGCTAATGTGTTCTTTGTGGTTGGGGTCAACATTTTAATTAGCCTTCAAATTCACTTTAAAGTTTAGCTTCAATC
The DNA here is from genome assembly GCF_902729225.1 of Pteropus medius. NCBI lineage: Eukaryota > Metazoa > Chordata > Mammalia > Chiroptera > Pteropodidae > Pteropus > Pteropus medius. Next base: position 1,481,425 of record NW_024350397.1, read on the forward strand.
TTGCTTAAATTATTTATTATTCAGAATTTAATACCACTCAGAGATATATCTTGAATAACCCAGAATTAAATATCACTCAATATATATTCTTTTCTAAAAGTGGCAAAGAACTAACTGTGATCAAAGAAAGAAATGAAAATCAGGGTGCTGTGTGACCCTTAACAGATTTTATAACCTCTCTGAGCCAAAGTTTCCTTACTGTAAATTAGGAATAACGAGAGTACCTACATGTGATTGATTGCAAAAAATATCCACAGTCCTTCAATCTTGATATCCACACCCTTTGCAATGTGACTTTGCAGACCCTTCCATCAAGTAGTAAAGTCTATTTCTCACTGATCTGAAACTTGTGACTTGCTTTGCACAATAAAGTGTGATTAAAGTGACAATGTGATAGTTCTAAGCCTAAGTCTTGAGAAGGTTTGGCTGCTTCCATTCTCTTTCAGAACCCTGTCTAGCCACCATGTGAACAAAACAGGCTAGTTTGCTCAGGAATGAAAAACCACATGGAGCAGAGACAAGTAAGTAATTCCGATTTAGACTATCCTAGACCAGTCAGCTCCCAGTCAATAGCATCTGAACACATATGCAAAAATGAGCCCAGTCAAGGCCAGGAGAACCACCCAGCTGAGCCCAAAGTAAATTATTAAACAGCGGAATTGTGAACTAAAAAGTGGTTATTGTTTTACACTATTAAGTTTTGAGGTAATTTGTTATGCAGTAAATGCTAATTGATACAGCATCTCACAGAGGCTTATTGAAAAGTTTAGAAGATTAGTATTTGTAAAACATTTATAACTGTTCCTAGTCCTATGTAAACTCTAAATAAGTGGTTTTCATAACCATTATCATTAATAAACTTTTAAGATACCTTCACAGTTCCATGATCTAATTGGAAATAACAACAACAGCAAAAAAATTCTCAAATATTAGCTTTAGTAGGATATTTTGACTTGTATTTCAGCTCAAATCCAAAAGTAATCAGCAAATTAGATTTGCCTGCACTGATATTTTTGTTGTAATACTAATAATATCCAGGGCGACCGAAATCTTTTGGCACGTGAACAAATATTTTTGCTGAATGAGAAAGCTTTGGTCTTACAAATATTTACTCTTTTGCCAAGGAAATCTTAATTGTTCAAATTTTTAAGAAACAAGTATCATTTTGATTTGCTTAGTCTCCTCTCACCCCCATCTCCCAGTTAGAAATGTATTATGTTGAGACCAGACATGTCATAAGCAAATCTACACATTTCACTATGTATGCTGGAAATCAGCTGAGTCATCCCAGGTGAAGTTGAATGTAATTTCAGAACTTAAAAATAGCTCTTGTTCTTTCCTGTAGTAACGAGTACTTACTATATATTTATTTTTCTGTATAATTATTTATAACGTTAGATTATAAAAATTACTATTTTTATGAAAATAAATTGTCTCAAACTTGTTGGAAATGATTTTATATGATTGCTTGTGTAACAAAAAATCTAGAGAGTAGCACGCCAGCTCAAGAAATTGCACACATCGGTTGTTTTTTCATAAATTCTGGAGACTAGAGACATCCTCTCTGCTCGTCTTTATAAGGTACATAAAATTTCCAATGGCTGCTTGAATACATCTCATTTGCCAAGTCTTTCATTCTAATTTTTTTCCTATCCTCATGTGTCAGTAAAGCAAACTTCACTTTATAAGAATAAGACTTTACAATTGTCTCATGGTTTTTGGTTTACAAAATACTTTTATATATTATATCATTGTCATTTTAACATCTCAACTACCTAGAGAGGTGGACCAGACATATGTGACTATCTCCATTAACAAAGCGAATGGTACACTGAAGGTTACTGACTTGGTAATTGATAATGTCACTAGGTTCGAACCCAGATTTTCTTTTTTTTAATTTTTCTAAATTTTATAACATTTTATTTTGCTATTTTTTTCCCTTCCTCTCTTCCCCCTCCTCTCTGATAACCACTAGTCCCTTGTCCATGTCCATGAGTGTCTGTTTGACAAACCCAGATTTTCTGATTCCAAGCATTGGGCTCCCTTCATTGTGTACCATCTGGATCTCTGTAGTGCTGCTGAATGATGAAAAGACATGGCCAATGAACAGTCAAACGCATATAATTTTGAATCCTGGTTTTACCATGTATTAGTTATGTGACCTTGGACAAATTATTTAACTTTTATAAGAGTGATAATATTATGTACCTTATGGAATTTTATTTAAGATTAAATAATCCATGTAAATTGCTTAGCACTACAAGTGTTTAATAAATGTTAGTTGTCATTACTATTTTGGTATTAGTGCTGCTATCATTAGTCTGGTAGTAGGCTTTGGTAGCTAGAGTCTCACTTGAGATTTCAGAGTCTGAGATCGTTCTTAGAATTCTTGTGGGGATGCCAATTTCTCAAACTTGATGTTTGGTTAACTGTACAATTCCACCTCAAAGTGGAATGGATAAAGATGAGACCTAACATAGATTGTATTTACCATCTTTTGTGGTTGGATCTGTGGGATCAATAAAGGAGTGATGGGTAGGTATTTTTCTCTCAGCTGCTACTGCTTAACTGCATAAAATATTGCACCTTTAGTGGAGATATATTTGTGATAGAGGAGAATTCAGGGTAAATCTAATCCATTCTCAAACCCCCTCCACAGGATATTGGGTTTAATAATGATGCAATCAAAAGATAGCATCAGTAGGGTTCTCTGAGGTGGGTATTTTCTGCTGAAAATTGTTCTGTACTTTCTAAGCAATGAAAGAAGATAGTACTTGTGTTTGTTTGATCTCCGCCCTACTGCCCCATTTCCTCTTACACTTATATAGAAATTACTTATTGCTGTTTATCCTCATCTTAAAAAAATTCCTCAATTGCTTAGAGAATTTTCAGTTAGAACCGCTTGCGAATTCCTATAGACACTGGGTGTGTGTATATGTGTTGTGGGGAAAGGGTTGGGGGAGTAGCTATGTGTTCTTTTCTCTTTGCCTAGAATACTTACTTCGTTTCACAACCTAGGTGGTTTCGCCTCATTCTTTAAGCCTTATTTCAGGCATCCCCTTCTCTAGAAGTCTTTTGGAATATCATCTCTGTCCCCTGTACTCTCCCCACCCCAGCTGGGGTCAGAGTCTCTCAGTATTATCATAATTCTCCACACATTTTTCTACCTTGTCCTTGTTTATATATGTTTCCTCAACAACTGCGAAGCCTTTGCGCACAGGAACTATGTCTTATTTACCTTTGTAAACTATTACTAGCAGCATGCTTGGCACAGAGTAAGTTCAATAAATAATTATTAAGTGAATAAACTTAATTGTCAGACTATTTCCTTGCCTGCACTACTGACAGTTTGCTCTGAGCAGCTTCTTTGAACCAATTACTTTAATATCCCATTTCTTTATTCTCTTTTCAAAGAATATGTTGTGAATTTATAGCTTATAGCTCATGTTAGTCACAAACTTTTCTAGCCTGTACTGCATCATTTTAACTATTGTTCCCAGGGAACAGCAACAACAAAAAGATGTATCAATAAAACACAAAAAAATACACGGTGAAAACTGCATGTGTTGATAAACTTTATGTACATTTATTTATGCCATTAAATATAGACACATTTGGGTGTGATATATATCTCATGTATAATATGTATGTATAGATGTGTACCTATATATGAATTTATTCTTATACTTACCAATTTTTCATCAATATTCTGAAACTGATGGCTCTAGTTTTTGGTGCTTGAGAAAGTCACTATGTCCATTCAGTCTTTAGTCTCACTGAGTCTTACTGTGAGAGCTGAGTGGCAAAATCACTCAAAGCCACAGCTTCTTTGGCATGCCTGCTTTCTTTCTAGGGTCAAGGGTCTCTCCGAGATTTAGCTTTTAAGGCATTCAGAGCTTCTGAATCTCCAGTCTCAGCAAGAGGCCTACTAAGATGTTGTTACTTTTTTCTTCTCAAGAAGAAAAAAAAAAAAATAGAAAAATCAATAATATCTGCTTCTCCACAGATATTCCAGGTACTTCCCAAGAAAAAGACAGAGAAAGCTAGAGATTTATGAGCGCTAAGAATTCACAGGGCTGTGTCTGTTGCTATTCCAGCCACATTTCCCAAGGGCAGCTACTTTGGGAGGAGGCAGCTTTAAGGTCAGACCTACAGTGAGTGAGCTGGGGCAAAGGCGGGAGTTCACTTTTCTTACCCAAGAGGATCCATCAAACCTCATCAAGGTGTTTTCCTAATTCCAAAAACCATATGTTCCAGATTTGCATTAGGCTATTTTCCCAAAAGGCAGAACCCATTGCCATCAGTTTCTGCTTGAATAACCCTTTTTGTTTCCTTCTTACTATATATGTGCACGCACAAAACTGAAGCTAGTGACTGACACATTAAAAAGGCTGGATTAAATCAAACAAATGGAATTGTTCAATCTGAGAACTATTGGGAGCAGAAAATGACACCCAACTGAAAATTTTCTTCTTAAAACTTTCTAGATCTGGACTATACTGTTTAGAAAGACTGAAGAGACAGTCTGTTGGTCAAGAGAAAAACTCTGAAAAGAACTTGACTGAAGATTGAATGCCAGGACTTCGACTTCAAAAGAGGATTACTAATTTCTCCCCAGAGATTAATCTAACCTTGTGGAATAATAACTCTGAATTAACTCGAAGATTTGTATTTTCTATTGTTTTCTTTCAACCCAAAATCTTAAGCTCCGCTATCATCTTACAATAGAAATAGTCGAGGAAGCGTACTCATCATTTTTAAGTAAATGATATTTCCTGGGATGGTGTAGGGGCAGGAGAAACTAATGAGAACACAGAACAAATAAATTCAACCTCCTTTTCTTGTAGATTGATTTTATGAAACTTGTTCACAAGATTCAGGATTTCTACCAGATGTCCCATTCTGGTCAATGTCACCATGATACGACTGACTGGAGAAGAGAAAGCACTCGGCATCTAAAGGAATACAGTGCTCTGCACCATATTTTCAGTTCTGAATTGTTTCTCTTCCCCCCGGCTCAGGTCTCCCCTTTAGGAGTGCCCGTGAGGTTTTCGCTTCAGTTCTCCTGAAATGAGTCTCTGCTCACCTGTCTCGTTAGACCAGCACTTTCGGGGTCCAGCGTGAGTCACAGGGGAGATTCTGTAAACTTGTCAGCAGTCTGTCATCATTCTCTTACTTGCAATTCCAGACTTGAAGATATGTCATTGTTGGTCCTTCCCGATGTGTTGATGAATGCTGTACATTTGTAGAAACTTCCCAAGACTATCTCAAATCATTTTTACTGCCAAGACACAGGACCCCAAGACGCCCTTTTCAAATACATTTCCTTTCATTTTATAAGACCCTGAATATTTCCAGGAAAATATTATCCATATGTTTCTGTTTTGTGTCCACTTACCTCATCTTACTGTTTAGCAAGAAAAATTGGTATTATCCAAGAAGTCTCATAATCTTTCTTTCCTTTCCATTGGGGGAAGGATGGCCACAGTCTTAACCAAGTTTAAGTCTGGCTGGAGACTTGAAGCCACAGGCATTTAAGTTTGCAAACACTATTTTCCTCTTCCTAATCAAAGAGGCCAGACTGGAGACCCAGGGAAGGCAAAACCATTTTAATAGCAGGATGGATAGAGCAGAAGTACCCAAGTAAATTAACCAACACACAATTTATATTCTGTTGACAATGTGTTCTTGAGTACTTAAAATGTTCTTATTCTCTAACCCCAAAATTCTGCTTCTAGGAAATTGTTCTCAAGGCATGGTCAGGGATATACCAACAGATTAATAAACACTGTAATATCATTTATCATAGTGGAAAATTTTAGTTTATCTGAAACTAAATGTCCAACAATATGTTATAAGTTAAACAAATTATAGCATATCTAAAACATGGAATACTATGAGGCTATTAGTAAATATTTAGTAAAAGAATATTAAGTGACATAGGAAAATGTTAATAACATGTTAAGTAATGAGGTAAGTTACACAAAAGTGGCATGAATGTTACTTAAAAACTAATGGGAGGGAATGAACCTATGACCTGTGTTTTCCATTGCCATCTGCAGGATATTTGCTCCAGAAAGAAAGGGAATTTCCCTCCATATCCCAAGAGTTCAGGCAGAGCATGGAAGAAAATTGAGGCTGTGGCCTCCAGGAGAAAAAAAAAAAAAGTTGACTCTCCTGAAAGAATTGAAGGCTCCGGGACTGAACGGGGACAGAGGGTTGCAAGTTTCAACCGGTTGCTGGAACCCAGGATCTTGCTGATCTGCAACTCCTGGGAGGAGGACAAGTGACAAGAGTGACTTATGGAGGCCCTCGAGCATTAACAGTAAGCGTTATGGTTTATTATTATTTCTATCTCTCCCTCTACTGGACAATTCCCACTAAGGTATAAACACACTTCGGTATCTCTCAGCTTAGAATAATCTTCTTTAACCCTGTAACTCTTGCCTCCTCATTTCTAAAAGTTTGCCAATAGTGGACTGCCCCCACGGGCTTGATTTTGGGTACCCTTCAATCCACTGCCTCCTGTGTTCGCCCCATCAGAGTGGCACAGACAGTAAGAGACTTCTCTGATCACTGTCACCCAGTATGTCTCCATTCTGTCTTCTTATGGCTCAACATCTCTCTGCCTCATTCAAGGCAGTGAGGCAGCCACTCCCATCCTCTGAGAACATTGGCTGCTGCGAGCTTCCGGAATACCTGCTCTCCTGGCTTTTCTCTGTCTGAGCATTTCAGCCCCTCTTCCTGAGCTGGCTCCTCCTCCTCAGATTTTAAATGTAGATGACTCTCTTTCTTCTCCCTGCCGTCTTTCCCTTGGTAATATCATCCCACCCCCACTCCCCTGCCCATTTCTAGAAACTTAAATACCATTTTTATTCAAGATCATTGTCTTATCTGTGTAGGTCTATTTATCCTGACCTTTGGACCTTTATTCCATATCACATAAAATATATTAAAATGCACCTATAGTTCAAAGTCAATGTCTTTTTTTTGAAGGCGAGGGAATACATTTTTTAATCAGATAAAAATATACACAAAATGAAAATTGTCACTTTAACCATTTTTTAAGTGTACGATTCAGTGGCATTAATTACATTTAAAAGTTGTATCACCACAATCAATTCCCCAAACTTTTCATCACCCCAAACAGAAGCTCCGTAACCATTAAGAAATATCCCTCTTTTCCCATCCTCCCAGCCCCATAAATTTGACTATTCTAGATTAAATGTGATTTTTTTTTTTTTTTGCCATTAAAAAATAATTTTGTAATTTTACTTTTGAAACTGTTTGGATAAAGCATTTAAAATTGGCTCTCATTTTTGAGCTACCAACAAGCATACCCAGGAATTCTTGTAAAGTGGGAAAATCTACTACCCAAATTATTTTTAAATAATAGGTCTTTATTATATACTTGAGAATTATTAAAAATGATATAAAACTGCATTTCGAAGACATGTAATGCATTATTTATTAATTTTTACTTTTTTATTTTGATTTTTTTCTGAAGTAATTTTAGACCCACCTAAAGTTGCAGAATTAGTACAGAGTCCCCATGTACCCATCACCTCACTTCCCCTAGTGATATGTTTTATATAACTATAGTTCATTAGTTCATTATCAATGATCAAACCCTATTTTAATTTCACGAGTTTTTACATGCACCACTTGTGTATATGTGTTTTTATAGATTCACGTAGGTACCACAGTCAAGATACAGAACTATTACATCAGGACAAAGAAACCCTCTCATGCTGTCCATGTACAATTGCTCCCTCCTATCTGGTTGCCTAATCCCTGCTAATCCACTGATCTGACCCTTGTCTCTATAATTTTGTCATTTTGAGAATGTTATATAAATAGAATCACACCTTATGAAGTTGGCTTTTTTCACTCAGAGCCTCTTCCTCTACCCTCATCTTTCAAGAACCCTGCTTTCCAAGGTGATCTGTATGAGCACATAGAGTTGGTGGATATAGATTGGTCTCAAAAGACTAAAATGAGACATTTTCTGTGTGTTGGTAATTTGGTCTACTAGCTTTGAAAAACAGGTGACAGATTCAGTATTGTGTTGGAGATGAAGATCTGTCATAAAAATTTTTCTAATCAGTTGGCATCTCTAGAGTCTTTGCAGACGTATCCTCAGGATTTTTTTTTAATCTTTCTCCCTTTGCCTTTGTCTCCTCATATCCACATTTTCCATCTTCAGTGAAGCCCCCATCCCCTCTTACCTGGTCTCTTAACACTGCCCCATGCTTCTGCTCTTATCCTTCTAAAATCCATTTCCCGTAGCATCTCATGGTTCACACCCTTATGAAGAATTTCATAGTATTTATCTTGTTGATTTATAATCAGTTATTGTTTATTTGTTTATGTCTTCTCCTCTACTATAAAATCACCCTGATAACAGTAAGTTCCTCCTGTCCCTAAAACCACAGACACTTGGCACGATCTCGATAAACATTTATTGTTAGAATAAATGACTAAATGAATATTCACATGACTGAAAAACTGCCCCCCAAATGGAATAAGCAAGATAGCTATCCTTATTACACTATACAACTGCTCAGAAAACGCAGGAGAAAATTGAGAACTACTCTGGAAGTTGGGGGTATACAGACTGGCGGAATATTGTTGGTGATTTAAAAATCCATGAACATACTGAGTTCAAAACCTCAACACTTTGGAAAATGCTGTTGGACCTTATGTGACCACAGTGGTTAGGATGTTGGCTTTCACCTGAGCTGCAGAAAGATCTCTCTCCCTACTCTCTCCCTGTTGCCTTATTTGATTTCTTAATATCTATAGTAATCGGGCACTTGTAAACTGCTAAGCCACATGCCAGGGGGAAGCACATGGCAAAAAGAGGCAAGTTTCATGCCAGCGCAGTGAAAGGACCACTCCAAATCAACTCAAGTTTATAAGTTCACCCAAGGTGCAGTACTGTACTTGGCTCTAACATCCTGTTGGTGAGACTGGCCAACTCAATTGAACTGAATATTTTCTACTTCAGCAAAAAAATTTATTGATGGAGGAGAGGGGGAGGGTTTGATATTTGGCATTTGGGACCAAAAAGCAAAACTAATTCCCTTTTTGTAGGAAAAAGAGATTTTTACAATAAAAAAATAAATAAATAAAGCCTTTTTCCTTCAAAGAAAAGAAGCAAAATGAGATACTCTGCTCCTAATTGAGAAAAAATTGTTCTCCAAATGAAATATTTCTATATCATTCTGATAAGACCTGGGCTGGTCTTTTGTGTTAATGAACTATCTTGCCACCCAGATACTATTTCTGAAGCATAGAGTTACTTAAAAATGTGCTTCCCAACACTGAGGAGGAATTCCTTGTGATGCAGGCTGAGGGAAGTCTCCAGGATACATATCCCTGTTCCCAGGGAGTCATGGCACATGTGTGACCTAAGACCTCAGAAGAAGCCAGTTTACCTAATTAGGCATCATAATCATCCGGAGCATAGGGAATGGAGAAATAGCCACCAAGGCAGGGAGAGTGAGATTTAGGGTGAGGGTGACTCTTCCTTCACTCTGAGCATTCTTTCTTTCACCCATCAAATACTGACCGTACCTACTATGAGAGCGAAGGGAAATGGACCAGGTACTATGAACTGACAAACTGAGACACAGTCCTCATCTTCAAAAAACTTACCATATAAGTATAGAAGGGGAAAACGTGCATAGATAATTCTAAGACCACATGGAGAAAAGCCACATGACAGTTATAGGTAAGATGTTACAAAAGTCTGGAAAAGATAGAACTTAGTTTACCTGGTTAAGGTAGAAAATGGCTAAGAAGGGAGGGTGTGTGAATCTGAAAATTCTTGGTGGAAGAGGTGACATCTGTAAGGGACCCTGCAAGATAGGTGGGGTTTGGCCAAAAGGATGTGAGGTCAAAGGGGAATTCCTTTGAGGCATCCACAAACTCATCAGCAGAGGAGCATGCCCCTGAGAAGGCAGCAGGGGAAGTGGAGAAAATTGGCTCGATCAGTTCTGAAAAGAGCAGAGAAGCAGCCGTAGGCAAAGGCGCACTTCTTTGATCCATAATCACTTGTGATATCAGCTTTGATTCACTATTTACAGACCAAGATTGTATATAAGACCCCAAAGGTTTAGTTTGGCAAAATATAAGTCAAGGAAACAAACCAATAAATACAGTAGTTCCCTCTTATCCATGGGGGATATGTTCTAAGATCCCTTATGGAAGTCTGATACTGTAGATAGTACCAAACTCTGTATATATTATGTTTTTTCCTATACATACATATCTATGATAAGGTTTATTTTATAAATCAGGCAATTTCAAGGATAGAAAATTTGTTCTTATCGTAGATCTTAGCAACCTCAGCATATGATTTATTTTTTCTTATTAAGTGGAGAATTTTTACCTTTTCCTTAAAGGCAGCACTTTATAGCTTCTCTCTGGCATACCCGGATTGACAGCATCATCACTTCTCTTGTGCTTTGGAGCCATCAAGTAAAATAAAGGGGGGCTTGAACACAAGCACTGTGATATCATGATAGTCAATCAGATCATGGAGTCAGCTACTAAGTGAATAAGGGGTGGGGAGCATAGAGACACTGGTGAAAGGGATGATTTATACCCTGGGTGGGAAGGAATACAACGGCATACGATTTCATCATGGTACTCAGAACAGTGCAAAATTTAAAAACTTATGACTTGTTTATTTCTTGGATTTTTCATTTCTCAGAAAGCAAAACCATGAGTAAGGGGGGACTACTGTACCCTGAAGAGGTTTGCATTCCAGACTCAGAATTGCCTCAAACTGGGTGTGGGCTCATGGTAACCTCACTGCTTCATTCCCCTGTGACTTTTTTTGAGCTACCTCACTGGCTTCTCCTGAATGATGAATGAGATCAATTAAAATTCAACTTTGGGAACATCTTAGAGAATTTAGAGGCAGAAATTCATAATGGCTAAGAGCATGGACTTTTGGAGTCAGTTTTTCCATATTTTAATCATAATTTCTTCTAGTACTCACTTTGTAAACTTGGGCAAATGATTTAACCTTTTTTGAGATCATTTCTTCATCTCTAAAAGTGGGGCTAATAACAGTATATATTTCATGGGCTTAATGTGTAAAGATTAAATAAGAACATTTGTATGAAGACTTCAATCCAATTTTGGCACCTAATAAATTAGCTGTATCATGAATAAATAAATAGTGGCCCCAATCATGAAGTTGATGCTGCATTATACACCATTATAGACGAAAAAGCCTTGTGATGAGGGTACTTAACTGACTCAAGAGATCTAAGACATCAAGGCATCATTTGGTGATTTAAAATATTGAATAAACCAGTGAGAAATCCATCGAAATCTTTTAGCTTGAATTTTTCAGTGGAGTGAAGAGCCAGGAGAGATGACATTTAGGGATGAACTAGAAAATACAACTCACCTAGAAAATTTTTAGTAGAATTTATTCTCTCTTTCTCTCTCTCCATCAACATACTGGAAAGTGGTCCCTTCCTATGTTGAAGTTTGGGCTATAAAAGGGCTCTCCGGGAGTAGTCATCTCACTTGCCATCGGCAGCAGCCCTTCCAACATTGCCAATGGAGTTCCATAATTTTTGCCTTTCAAATCAAATGTAAAGCTCCTGAGGCTCATCTGTCTTAAGGTTTCTCCCATGATGTTTCTTTCATCCAAGGTGTCCACCGAATAATCAGACTATTAATGGAAAGTAAACTCTCAAGCTTTTTGTAACCTCCTCCCCTAAACCTGAGTCACTATTGTAATATTCTGTTTCACTGGAATTTTAACACCTTCATTTAGAACAAGAAGTTAAGTAACTTCACACAAGATACTTTAGAAGCCCAACACTCTCTTTGGAGTTCACATTCTCTTGCCTATGGGACTGGGATAAAGTATACAGTTTATCCAGGAAAGGTCATGCCAAATGGAGACGTAGCACTTTGTTTAAAAAGCAGGTATCTTATTACGTACAACCCTCACCTTCTGGCCCAGCCTAATGCCATAATTACTCTCTTAAACTTCCCTTTATTTAACATCATCTTTCCTGTCTTCTTTTGTTACCATGATTTAATTAACTAAACAGACCAAATACAATACTGAGGGCTAAGGACGGCATGAATCCAACTTGTGGAAGTCTGCTTTTAATTTAAAAGTATGGGGCCAGTTTCTTAGAAATTGCCGCATTTTAAAGAAAATGAATTTTCCTTCTTTATGTCAAGAGATGGTTGATCTAATTAAATTTGGCTTAATCTAATAATGAGTTATGTTAATGCTGTCTTCAAAATTAACATTTTGGTCCCAAATCCAAACTTTAATCATCAGATGTGTATTCTTGCTAGTCTAAATAAAAAAATAAATAAAAAATAAAAAAATTAAATTCTTGAATTCTCCACTCTCATAAAGACCTATTAGAAAGTATTGTGAGGAACAGAAAACAAGATTACATTGGCCACCAAGTGGACCACTGTGACTCATTTTTCCTTGTAAAGAGATATGGAAATTAAAAACAAACAAACAAAAAACTATTGGGAAATTAGGAAGGTCTTTATAAATGTAAGCTCTTGCATGGTAAAAGGTGTGATTCACTTTTGCACGTCTAGTGCTTCCCACAGTCACACACTGAGTTGGTGCTCAGTAATGAGTGCTGAATAGATGTAAACTTTCAACCTTAAAAAAACTAAGCTGAAAGTGAGATTAACCCAAGATGAAGATTCTTTTCTGCTTTTCTTTCGATCATACATAGCAGGTATTCGAGAAATATTTATCAAATGCATGAATGATTGTCTCTGAAGCTAACCTGGTACAGAGAGAAACCATGGTGATTGAGATGCTGAACTCAGCACTACACCTGCCCCACAGTGCAATACCATGGGGAACCGAGCAAATAACAATTTATGACAATTTTGACCATTAGGCCCAAGAATTCTGCCAAGTTTGACTGGTTAGAAATGCAATTAGAAGACTAAATTCCCTATCTTGTTCTGATAACAATAAGAGATGAAAGGCAGTGTATGGATAACTGAAGAAATTTCAGTGACCTGTAAGAATTTTCGACTTTAAACATGTCGGATGACTTTAGAGCAGTCTGTAAATAGTTGGTCTATGCCCTGATCCAGAACAAATTGGTAGAGAAGGACATGACTTTCCCTGGGAAGTTTTTGCCACTCTGGCACAGAAAGAAAACTATTCTCTTGTTCTGTTTATCCAGAGTAAAGCACATTCTTTTTCATGTTAATATCACAGAAAAAGAAATAAAAAGAAGACAAAGGTTTCAGCTACAAGAGTCAGTAAACACAGCTCCCAAAAGATGCTTGGTTTTCACAGATTGATTAGACCAATCAGAAGCAACAAGCATCTCTCATTGGAGACATCAAAATCAAAAGCCTTCACCTCAAATCTTAGTATTATTCCCCAAAGTCTGAAAGACACCAATTTCACATGGGTGGAATGATATTACAGAGAGGAACTGGAAGTTCTGTGAAGATAAATGAAATTCAGAATCTTCCTAGATTTAAGCAGGGAATAACAACCACAACCACCATGAAAATCACAAAATTCAGCGATTATTACAATAAAGAATGTGGTCACTAAAATTGACTCATGTATCTCGACTCCTCAGTAACAACATGGACTTTTGTTTATAGAAACTGGATTTTAATAACACCAGTCTTTCTTCAGATTTTCAAATAATTTCATAAGGATAAAAAGTTGACTAGCATGTACAATATATACATATTCCATCACCTACTTATATGAATTTGTGTGCAAAGACATGCATACTGGGAAAGAAGGCCAACCATGCCGGCCTCTAAAATGAAGCCGTGTCTGGGGAGAAACACAATAGACATTGAGCTGAACACATCAAAACTGCTTAATGGTTTTCTGACGTGCCTGCAGGCAGTGGGGAATAGCATGTCCAATTGGAAGTGCAAGGGAGAATTCTGAAGCAGTCAAAAAAGAAATGAATCCTCTTTCTCTTTTTCTTTTTGAACTCTATAATATAATTTTTCAACATTGTCCTTTTGAAGTCTGACATTCAGAAGAAAATTCCTTGAGGATTGTGAGACACTGGAATGCATGACAAAGGAGGGCACGGAATGTCCTTTCATGTGGGTCTTTAAGGAGAGGGTAGATACAGAAAGTTTACATCCCACTTCACCCTCTAATTCCAGCATCCTAGGAAAATGAATTTTAACTCTGCCTGATGAGCACAAATGGAACAAAACATAACAGAAACAAACATTTACTCCCTAATGATTTATGTTCTTATCCTCCCAGCTTATAAGCAAGCTCTTTAGTAGCTGGGACACTCTTCGTCCTATTGGGTCCCTCCTAGTCTTCTTTACCCACAGACATTTGCAAGAGCTCTGAATCTTCTTATTCCTCTCTCCTGGTGATGTGCTCATCTACGAATCCCCCCACCTAGAGCCGGAGCTACATCCGCTTTCCCTCCGGTTGTCGGCTGTCCGCAGGCACCGGTCTGCGCATCCTCCTGCACTCACGCCACGGATGGTCCACGCCATCGCTCGTCCTTGATCAGCTCTGTTTCCCAATTCCCTTCAGAACAATGCCACATGTTTCCTATTCTCTCCAAATTTTCTGGAGTTGAAATCATTCCCATGGGAGAGTGGAACCAAGCCTTAACTTGAGGTCCTGACTGTCCTCCCTTCTGGGTAAGACAACATACCCTCTGTCCCCTCCATGCTCACCCAGGCCATGGCCTCCTGCTTTGGGGGCAAACAAGCCTCCGGAGGTGAGCTCTCTCAGCTTCGGGCCCTCTGTCTACAAACTCGCCCACCTTCACACCAGGCCTAGGCTACATCCAGTACCAGAAATTGAGGCATGCCTCCTCACGTTCAAGGTCATACAACCGCTGGGCCCTGGGCCCCGAGCCTCCTATTGGACTTGCTCCACCTCCCTCTCCTCCATAGTTTCAATTTCTCCCTCTTTTCCTTCTTTCCAACCTCTTCTAGCTTTCCCCATGGTATATAAAATATCCAAATCGATCTCATCTAATTCTTTCAAAAAATAATAGGTTTCATCGACTTCACCATCCTTCCTTTAGAGCAACCTCCTTCTCAGCTAAACTTCAGGAGAGGACAGTTCTGCCCTTCCTGCCTCTCTTCTGGTGTTTCTCGCTTATTCTTCAAACCACTGCTTCCCGCTCACTGTCTCAGGGCCCCATAAGGCTTCCTTTTTTCCTAAGGACACAAGAGACCTTAATAATAAAGACTCCTCCTATTACTGGACATCTACGTTGTTCGACACTGTTGACCCCTCCCTGCATCTTGCCATGCTCTCCTGAGCACCCCCTCGCCCTGCCCCTCACACTTCCTGAACTCAGTTTCTTCTTAGTCTCCTCTGTGGCTTTCTCTTTCTCCTCATCCCTTTACATGGAAGTTTGGTCCTTGGCCCTATCGTCTCCCTATTCTTTCCTTGGCTGGGCTCACCTAATCTCATAGATTTGGGAGTCAGAGTCATTCACATATAAAGAAAGGGTGATGCCATACTCCTTTGCGTCATCTCATCCTCCAAGCTCTGACTTCTATACTATATACGATCACTTTGTCATACTTTCCTTCCAGTATCCATTAGCATGTCATACTCAGCATGTCAAAAATTCCCCTCAATTTGTACTCCTTCTGTATGTTCTGTCTCCAGTGGTGACAGCATCTTTCCTGGTTGTGCTATCCGGCTGCAGGTAAACTTCATTCCTGACTCTTCATTCCACCTGCGTTGTGCCGCCACACTGCTAATCTGCCACTGCATGCTCCAGTTTACCTGCTAAATCTATCTCTCACCTGCTCTTGACCTTGACAACCAGTACCCTAGTTTAGGTCCACATCACCTCCCATGAAGATGAGTGCAACAGGCTTCAAGTGCATCTCCTGCTCCTAGTGTCATCCTCTTCAAATATATTCATCACTCCCCATCAGGGAGATCCATGACTAAAATCTGACCTGTAATTCACCTTCCTATTACCTACAGGATAAACTTCAAATTCTTCAGCTGGCTATGCAGAGAAATAGAGCGCAGTATTTCAAATCAGAAGCTGAAACAAACTATCACTGGGAAGCCAGAACCTATGTGGTAAAAACGTGATCTGTCAGCCCAAGTCTACTGGAAATTATAATAAAATTATTTGCATATGTGCTTATGTCCCAAATTAGATTGTCTTGAGAAAAAGACTGCCCCAAGTGCCTGGAAAATAGTAAGAATTTAATAAATGTTTGTTGAAGTGGGCGTGGACTGGTCTTCCTTAACTTGCTTTTTTCCTTTGCTTTTTTGCTAAGGTTCTCGGGAATTTTCTCCTAAAAATCGGAAAAGAGATAGGGAGAAGTGGTGGGTAGCCATTTGAGGCAAAGGGATGAAAGGGAATCTGTGAGGAAAGGAAGTAATAAGGAGTAATGTGTGTCTGGCTCCATGTGACTGATTTTAAGAACAGAAATGCCTCTGATTAGCATGATGGGCTCAGCTGCACAGGAGAGAAGAAAGGTAGAGATGCAAAGAGGGGCACTTGTTTCTGACCCGCACTTAGCCTGTGCTGCTGATAAGGACAGGATGACATTGGAATCTCTCTCTTTATACATATGTCTGTCATTAGGAGAGCCGACTGTCATCTTCGTAGACTTGACCTAATACTCCATGTGTTTACCATTTAGGTGTTAGTATTCCGAGAATATAATTAAGCCCAAGAAGTGTCTGGATTCAAAGAATGGTGAGCCACCTTGTCACGGGGTCCTCCGGCACAATCTGAGAACCTTTTCTCAGCAGGGAGATGCCTCTCAAATCTCGTCATAACACTTCTAGAGGACCGGAAGGTGCTGCTTCTATCTCTGCCTATACTTAGGCTCCCAAAGTTCCCACCGAGATCAGCAGCTTTGCCCCTAAAAGGGAGTCCAGCGTCCTTTATCGCATTAATGGCATTTTCCTGCTTATCCAAGAGTAAAGAGCTCTCAAGGACACTGTCCTTTTGTATTCTTCTTCATCCATGTGAATATAATTTGTGAAGTTAAAGCTATAGACAAATCTCAGGCATTATTTTTATTACTATTATCAAAAACTTCCTATGTTCCTAGGCAAACAAAAATAGACCTCTTTCAAACCTAATTACTTTTAAGTAAAGATACTTTTTTTGGTTATTATTCTCCTTGTCTATTGATTGAATTTTTCCTGGAATCCTCATTTTCTGATATTATTAAAATTCTCAAAGAAATCTTCTGTTATTGCCCAAATACCAAACTTTTGTGGTTTATTAGAAAATCAGAATGTGTAAAGCTGACTGGATTACCTCACTATTATCCAGAACTTCCAACATATGACATTTAAAATGATGAGTAAACACATGAGTGTGAGTGCTGTGATGAAGTTCCTGCCTTCAGAATACCGTAATTTCAAAACAAAATTAAGAAAGCAACCTTTGTATGAAATCTCTCTTTGTCCATTTTCGTTTGAGTTTATTTTGTTGTTTTTTTACACTCTGATATTTTTCTCGTTTACTTCCTTCTACGGTGAGGAATTATGTACTCATTGCTCATTCTTTTTATCTGATTCCACCAAGGCATGCCAGATTTCTGAGTTGAAGGTGAAGTTCAACGAAGACTCAGATGAAGAATTAAGGAACTGGAGAAGAATCTTAATTTCACTGTTGGTACCTCTCATCTGCTCTTTTTCTCCTATTTTAATGTAATTAAAAGGAATCCTATGCTTATGATCCCATAAATTGTTGGCGAGAGTAGAAATTTCTGTAACCACTCCAGAGGGTAATTTGGCAATGTATGAAATGTTTAAATGTGTTGCCCTTTGACCCAAGAAAAATTACAGGAATGTGTCTAGAAGGATATTCATCAATGACAGATAGCATTATTTATTAAAACAAAAAATCTAGAAACAACCTAAAGAGCATATCAGTCAAAGAAAGAACAAAGGAATTCTAGGCAGACATTAAAAGTAATGACATTGTTATGCATTAGAGAAAAAAAGGTTGCAAAAGGGACATATGGTAAAATTTCTTTTTTGTTAAATCGCGTGTGCATTTTAAAAAGTCCATAAGAAGATTCAAAATGTTATCACTGGCAAGTAGAATGTTAAATATTTTTGTAAAACATCCTGCCATGCTGTCTGAATATTTTATCATGAGCATACATTATTTTTCATTTGGGGAAATAAAGCACTAAACTTTGATACCAGAACTTTGCGAGGTCCATGACAAGGCACCTCCTCGAGCCCCAGGGCAGTCTGGGAGAAAGAAGATCTTCCCCTGAATCTGCTTGCATGGGTCATTTGGTCAGTCGTCTTGGCTCTGCCAAGCAGCTGACCTCCAGAGAGGCTACTATGGCATATCCGTTCAGCAAGACAAGAGTGTCACCATCTTTGGTTCAATGCCAGAGAGGATGTGAGCAGCCCAGGCTTTGGGAATGGTGGTGCCTGCCTTGCAGGTCACATAACAGCCACGTGAGATCAAGATCACAGGCCAGCCTAGAACAATACCTAAAAAACTGAGTTTCACTCGACGCTAGAGAGGCCCTAAGAACAACTGGGAACAGGTTAGCCTGTTCCCTGCTTGCTCTGGCCTAGCCCATCAGTGCTGATGCTGGTTCCCAAGCTTGCTCAAGCCAGAACCCTCTTTCTCAGGGACAGACAACACAAGGTTTACTGGTATAAATATCCTGGGTATGCTAGACAGTACTTTCAAAACAAAACAAAACTTGATTTAAAATAATAAACCTTCCATTGATGTTGATAATGAAGGAGATATATTACTAGGTCTTGCCTAATTTTGGAATCTTAAAAGTAATTCTTCGCATATGGGACTAGTTATTTTATAATAAATAAATGACTTGAGCTATTTCTCCTTAGACTCCATAACAAGCTTTTTTTGGTTTGGGGTTTGTTTTAACAACAGTAGCATGACACAATTCCCTCAGATTTCCCAGCCAGCAGGAAGGAGTCACTGGATATGGCCCAGATACAGCAGCGACTCACTTGTCACACTAACTCTAGACACGCTGCTCATTCCCAGGGCTTTGGTTTCTTCACCCTTGTAGATCATCACTGATATCTATTCTTTCCAGGCGTACACTTCTAAGATTCTTTGCTCCCTATCACCTTTCCAGAATGGAGAGAGTTAGTATTTCAAGGTTCTAGACCAAAGAGATCTTCAGTAAAAATGTAAAGTTGCTGCCTGAAAGAGCTTTGTGGGAGAAGCTGACCTTCTGGAGAGTAACACTGGGCCAGTCCTTAGTTGATGGGTGAGAAAGTAGGAATAGCACCCAACGATTAAATGAGAAGTGGGACAGATGACCCTCCAGCTTGACCTGGATCCAGATGTTGGTTAAACTGAGAAAGAGTATGGACAGTAGAGGGAGGGGAGGATTAAATTTTATGAGCATTTTTTTATGTATAAGGTGTATTTTTGGTGTTAATAAGAGCTAACATCTCCTGAGCACCTATCATATGCCTGGGCTGTGTCTATTGCTTTATATGTGTGATCCATTGAGCCCAGCCACAATCTATACAGTTAGAACAATTATATCCATTGAACAACAGAGAAAACTGAAGCTTAGAGCTCATGCAGCTCTAAGTCATGACCCAGAACAGCAACGTGAGTCTAACCCAGACCTGAGCTCTCAACCAGTAAGTTAACTATAGTGCCTGTCAGTCACTCTACTGAATAGGGAACTGAACCTGAGAGGCATAAGTATTTGTCCAGAGTCACATGGCTAGTAAGGAGCAGAGTGAGGATTTGAAACCAGTTTGCCTGACACGAAAACACATGATCCTTCAATTACACGTGATGCTTCCCCAGAGTCTGGCAGTGAAGGAAGGTCCTCAGTCCACTTAGCAGGGTTGCTGGCTTGTCTCCACTTGGAGCCTTAGTAACTGGGTCCAGCCTTAAACCCAAAATACAGCTGAGAAAAAAAAAGATGCATGGTCGATGTGACCAGTAAGCCAACCTAACCAAGACAGTTTTAGACTGTTTTAAAGATCGTAGGATACAATGTTGTAACTTCTGTGGTATTTCTTTTTAAATTTTATTATTATTATTATTATTAACACATCTTTATGTTGCTGACTTCGCCAGCGTCTACGCCAACAAGGAAGGAACAAATGACTGGGGCAAGAGTCAGCAAAAGGTCAAGGCCTGAATGCAAACCTGAAGTAAGGATTTATTTTTCAGCTTAGCTGCTTGTGCTGGAAGGACCGTTTTTTTTTTGGTTTTTGTTTTTGTTTTCACTTCCCTACTTTGTGAAAACCAGCTGTCAGGCACCTTGGACAGCCTGAGAGTATAACTGATTTCACATTACATTGACACCCCAAATTGTAACGGTCACACGTGCTTATGTGTGGGTTTGTCAGACCTCATCTCCACGTCTCTCCAGTTTTCCTGGTGGTGTCTCATTTGGCCTTACTTGTCTGTTCCTTGCTGGGCCCCTGACAGCTTATGTTCGCTGTTCCCATCTTCACTTGAGGAAGACACCTCTTGAGAGCAGAAAGGCCTGCTCCTGGGCTGCTCCCTTCTAAGTCTTGCTGGCTTCTGGTCACCGGTGGACTTGGTGGAGAGGTCCAGACGGTGGCTCACTTTCCAATGTCTTGTTGCACCTTGTTGCCGAGGCTCCCAGGGGCTTGTGCTCAGCATCTACACAGGCCCCCAGGAAAACAGCTCCTCCATCTGCTGGCCCTCACCCCTGCCTGGGTGAAGAGCAGAACCCAGCCATCCTCCTCCACCACCGTTTCTCTTCTTGCGTCTTGCGTGCTGTATGATGAACAACTCTGTCTTATTTCTGCAGACGTGAAACAAACACCCCATCCTGGTTATCAGGAAAAAAATGGTAAAGGTGCATGTCGTTGGCAACTTCTGAGAGGGATCCCAGTGATCCCCCTCCTGGTACTTGTGCCTTCGTCATCTCCTTCTCCTGAGTGAGGACCAGACTCAGCGACTTGCTGCTAATGACTAGAATATGACGAAAATGATGGCCATCACTTCTGCGATTAAGTTATTCTATGAGTTGAATGTTTGAATTTCCTCCCAAATTCATATGTCAGATTCTAATGCCCAATGTGATGGTGTTTGTAAGTGGGGCCTTTGCGGGGTGATTAGGTTATTGGGATTGGTGCTCGTATAAAGAAGCCCGAGAGAGAGCCTTTATTCCTTCCACCATGGGGGGACACAGTAGAAGATGGCAATTGATGAAGAAGTGGGCCTTGAAGAATCTTCTGGCAACTTGATCTTAGACTTCCAGCCTCCAGAACTGTGAGGAATAAATGTTTGTTGTTTACAAGCCACCTACTCTCTATTTTTTTACAGCAGCCCAAACGGACTAAAACAGGTTACAGAAGACTGACTTCCACCTTCCATGCCTCTCTCTTACTGTCTGGCTCACTCCAGCTGCCATGTTATGAGCTGCCCTGTGAAGAGGCCAAATGGCAAGGACCTGAGAGAGAGGCCTCCAGCTGACAGCTCATGAAGAACTAAATCCTGCCAACCACCACGTGAAACGGCTCAGACTCACATCTTTCCCAGCTGAGCCTTGAGATGATAACAGCACCGGAGAGGACCCAGCTGAAGCACACCTGAATTCCGGAGCCACAGGTCTGTGAGAGAATAACGTTTTTGTCTTAAGGCACTTAAATTTGGGGGTGATTTCTTACTCAGCAATGTATAACTAAGACAGAGCAGGATGTAAATCTTCTCTCAGACCCATTAAACTTAGGTTCCTAGTCAAGTTCCTTTGGGAAAATCCCAACTTTGTGTGGCTGAGCTGGCTGGAGAGAAAATTTCCCATGCCGAGGCCAATGGAACCAGGTTTACGGGGTGGGGAAGGGAGCGCTTTTACAGCTTTCTGCAATGGAGGCCTGAAGTTAGGGCTGAGAGGGAGCTGACCGATTGTGTGATAAGCAAGCCTGTGGACCCCTCCCCCTCCACGATTTTACCGTCCAGAAAGTACTTGACAGAGAACTTGTTTTAAGTCCACAAAGAAGCTTCATGTTGAAGGTGAAGATGGAGCTCCCTCGATCCATTTGATTACATGCCATGTCCCAGCACAGATTGATAAAATATGTTTTGAGAATTTATGTCAGGAACTTTTATAGTATCTGATACAGAACAAGCACACAGGAATACCTGCTGACTAATGTAATGGACGCAGCAGTGGGAATAATGATTATAGACATATATTCTTCGCCTCTTCTTTTACCAGATACTATATCAAGTGCTTTCAATTCTTTTTCTTATTAATCCTCATGACCACCTTACCAGGTGTGTATTGCGATCCCCATTTTGCAAGTGAAAAAGAACTAAACACAGTATTAATTGGAGTAGCTTTTTCAGGGTCACACCAAGCCTATAAAAGTAAAAATAAGACACGGGGTTCTGGCTCCACCACCGTTCCCAGTCCAGATAACCAGTGTTCTCACCACGCATCCTGGCCAGAGGGCGGGAGGGTCGTGGAAGGGAAGGCGCTGTTCTGGGGACTGCCCGGAACAGCATAAAAGCCAAACCTGTTTACGTCCCAGTGGTCTGGCTCCTACGCCTTGACCTTGACAGCTTCTTACAAAGCTTTTTAATGACTTTTGTATGCCTGCCTCACTCCTTCAAGGAACGTGCTGCTGTGTTTCTGCAGGTCTTTTACCTTTTCAACAGAGTCTGTCTGGTGCGCTTCGAAAGAGGATTCCTTACACTCCTCTGATCCTACAGGGCATTCGGCTCTTGAGATAAGTGGACCAGGACATACCAGCCTCCCACGCCCAGGCTCCTGGCTGAGAAATCTCAATTACTTCAGGTCCTATCTACACCACTTTCTCATGTCTAATACATCTCGAAACACATTTAGGAAACTCAAAAATGAAAACACCTTCTTGAGATAAGGAATGACTATTTCAGAAGAAGCCTAAAAATAAAGTACAATCACAATCTGCATACGCCTACACGTCAGCCTGTCCTGCTTGAATTCTGCCTGAAAAGCTCTAGCTGCGTGACATCAAGTAAGAGTAACTTTAATCTCTAAGTCTCCATTTTATTCTTCCATAACAGCACTGTCCAGCACGGTGGCACTAGCCACTTGAAACGTGCTAGAAGTGGAAAATACACATTGAACTTCAAAAATTAAGTCTAAAAAAAAGTAAAATCATGTTATTAATATCTTATTATGAATTACATATCATTAATATATTATTGTTAATAATTTTTATATTGATGATATAAAAACGATAATATTTTGGATATATGGGTTAAATAAAGTATATTATTAAATTTTTTTAGTACTACAATCATGATCTGAATTTAGCCAGACTGCCCTCATGTGCTTAACATGGAATGATTCCGGCCCAGCAAGATGCTGGGCTCCTGTGCAAACCACGGACGGGTCATTCCACAGAGGCAGACCTGGGACCAAGATGGGGGATTCGGAGTCCTGCGGGCATATTTAATCTTCTGAATTCTGTCTGAATTCAGCACCAAGTTCATTACTTGTTTGTTACCCTCTAGGCAAAAGGAATTAAAACTTAAAAAAAAAAAAATCTCCAGTGGAGAAATAGATCAAAGGCAGTTGAACTTGGTCAGGGGCATCCAAAATAAATATTATTTCGTGGCTCAAACAAATCTTCTGGCTGTCTGGGCAAGACATGTTGATAAGGGACTTTTATGTCTCTTCTCTGCACTCCTCATTCCTCCAACCCTGTTCACCTCATTTTGTTGTGGCGCGATCAATTCTAAGACCCACGGAGCCAATTGAAATGAATTATGAACCTTTATTAGCCGGCTGGCAACTGACTACCACACTGAGTTCAAGGAGATCAGCCCCGAGCTCCCAAAAGAGGCAACTTATAAAGCCTAGAACCACACCCTGGTTTAACATCAAACAAGCAAACAGATTAACCACACCCTAGTTAACATCAAACAAGCAAGCAGATTACAGAATCAGAAGTCAGCCATTAGCATATCTTTGCCCAGAACCACACCCTTAACATTCTCCACTGGTTTTTTTAGGGGAATTCAAATCATTGACTTGTCAACCTGGAGCGGTGGGTAGTGAGTTCTGAGAACCATGAGTTTCACTGCCTGCACCCTTTTTTGACATACGTAGTTAACAGTAAGGTCTAATCCTCTCCTATTTTGTCAGGTTTCACCTAAAAGCCATACAAAGACCCCCTTACTTTAGGACTGAGAGAATTAAGATGGTCCAGACCAGACCCTCGATAGTCTTATCTTTAATGGGTCCTCTGTCCGACACAGGGTCCATTGTTCTGATGTCTGTGGTGGATGCACAGCCTTGATCTTGGTATGGTGAACCCAATGACGGCGCCCAGCTACCTTGACCACAGTGGGTGTTGTGAGGATGACAGGGAAAGGTCCGTCCCAGCGGCGCTCAAGAGAAGCAGGCTGTACCTTTTTCACCCAGATCCAATCGCCTGGAGCGTGGTTGTGTGGCTGGACTGGATGCTGAGCGGTTGTTCTGGTGGCAGAGACCAGTTGGTAGATCTCCTGCCGTGCGAGATGGAGGGCCTGCAAAGACTTAAGCAGTGAAAAATTATGAACTTCTGTTAGCTTTTCTTCCCCTAACTTGGGGAGGAGAAGTGGGGGTCTTCCAAATATTATTTCATAAGGCGTGATTCCCTTACAATAGGGTGTGTACCATGCCCTTAACAGGGCAAAGGGGAGGAGACTCACCCAGTTTTCGCCATTTTCCAGCTTGAACTTAGTTAAGGTTTCTTTCAAGGTTCTATTCATTCTTTCTACTTGCCCTGAACTCTGCGGCCTATAAATGCAATGCAATTTCCAATTGATCCCTAACACCTTTGCTAGAGATTGGCTGGTCTGGGTGATGAACGCCGGGCCGTTGTCGGACCCCAGTGTTATGAGCAGGCCAAATCGAGGCACTATTTCTGAGACTAATTTCTTTGCTACTACCTGAGCTGTCTCCTGCTTGGTGGGGAAGGTTTCAGCCCATCCTGAAAAAGTGTCAATGAACACAAGCAAGTACTTGAATCCGAAGATTCCCGGGCTGACCTCAGTGAAATCCAACTCCCAGTGTTCCCCCGGTGCCTGTCCACGAAGCCTCGTCCCCTGTTGTACTTCCTTGGAGGGCCCTGGATTCACTTGTGTGCAGATGTGGCACAGCTGATACCTGCTTGGCCATTCGTTGCAGCCCCGGGATGTAATAGTCTCTTTTCATCAGTTCAATTAACTTGGTCCCTCCCAAGTGAGTGCCCTGGTGAACCTGGGTGATAAGGTCTCGGCCCAAGGCCTCAGGTACTACAATGCGGCAGTCTGGAATCCTAATCCACCCAGTAGATTCCTCTTTTCCTCCCAGCTTGTTGCATAGATCAGCTTCCCCTGGAGTGTAGGTAGGGGTGTCTGTTAGCACTCTGGGTGGTAGGGCCGACAGAATGTTAATTGGCCCCACTGGTTTTCGGGCAGCCTCCTTTGCCGTCTGATCAGCAAAGGAGTTGCCTTGTGCTACCTCAGAGCCCGAGTTCCGGTGCCCTGGGCAGTGGATGATTGCCACTTTCTTTGGCAGCCAAATTGCCTCAAGCAGGGCTAGTATTTCTTCTTTATTCTTGATTTCTTTTCCTCCCAAGGTGAGTAACCCCCTTTCCTTATATAATGCCCCATGTATATGTGCCGTGGCAAGGGCATACCTGGTGTCCGTATATATAGTAACAGTTTTGTTTTTACCCGACCGCAGAGCTTGAGTCACCGCTACTAGTTCAGCCCGCTGAGCTGAAGTTCCATGGCTTAGGGCTTGTGCTCAAATGACAGTCTCAGTGGTAACCACTGTAGCCCCAGCATACTTGACTCCTTCTGAGATGAAGCTACTCCCATCCATAAATAGAGTGTCTGGGTTCGGCCAAGGGCTGTCTGTCAGGTCCGGTCTGGTGCAGGTGACATTCTCTAGGACCTCAAGACAGTCATGTAGGGGTTGGTGAGGGTCATCGTCAGGCAGTAGGGTGGCTGGGTCGAGTGCGGCAGTTTTCAGGAATTGTATGTGGGGCGGGTTGAGAAGCAGGACCTGATACTGGGTGATTCGAGCATTGGAAATCCACTGGTCCAGTGGACTGCGAAGCACTGACTCAACTGCATGTGGGGCGATGATCTGGAGGGTCTGCCCTAGTGTCAATTTTAGGGCTTCCTTGGTGAGAATTGCAGTGGCAGCGATCACCCTCAAACAGTTGGACCATCCTGCTGCCACGTAGTCCGGTCCAACCGGTCGCTTCCAGGGTCCTAGGGTCTGTCAGGACCCCTTTCACAATTCCCTGCACCTCGGTAATAAAGAGCTGGAATGGCTTTTCAAGGTAAGGCAGGGCTAATGCAGGGGCTGTGGTTAGGGCTGCCTTCAGGGCTTCAAATGCCTTCCTTTCTTCCTTTCCCCAGGCTAGGTCCTCTCCTTTCCCTCCGGTACTGGTGTACAGGGGCTTAGCTATTTCTGCCAACCCCAGAATCCAAAGCCTGCAGTAACCTACTGCTCCCAGGAGCTCTCGAACCTGTCGCTTGGTTCGCGGCTGGGGTATCCTCAGAATAGCCTCGATCTGACTAAAGGACAGGGCCCTTTTTCCTTTCTGTAGATTGTACCCTAGGTATGTCACTTGGGGAGTGCAAAGTTGAGCCTTCTTAACAGACACCTGGTACCCATTCTTGTCTAACTCCTGGAGTAGGTCCTCAGTAGCCTGTTTACACTCTAATTCTGTTTCAGTCGCTAGCAAAAGATCATCAACATATTGTAGAAGTACGACCTCTGGGTGCCTCTGGCGGAATTCGACTAAGTCCTGACTTAGGGCTTCATCGAACAGGGTTGGGGAGTTCTTGAAGCCCTGAGGCAGTCGAGTCCAAGTCAACTGTCCTGAGTAAAGTCTGTCTGGGTCTTCCCGTTCAAAAGCAAAGATGGGCTGGCTAGCCTTGGCCAACGGCAGAGTAAAGAAGGCATCCTTCAGATCTAGGACAGTATATACTTGATGACTCGGGGGTAGCTGGCTGAAAAGAGTGTAAGGTTTGGGGACCTTTGGGTGGATGGTCTCAACTCGCTTATTGACCTCCCTGAGATCCTGGACAGGTCGGTAGTCATTGGTGCTGGGCTTCTGCACTGGGAGCAAGGGAGTGTTCCAGGGGGAGTGGCAGGGAATTAAGATTCCTGCCTTCCTCAACCTTTGAATATGGACAGCAATACCCACTTGGGCCTTGTGACTGACAGGGTATTGACGTACCCGGGCTGGAGTAGCTGAGCTGGACAGAGTCACTATAATAGGAGAATGATGTGCTGCCAAGCCGGGGAGATTTGTTTCTGCCCAGACACTAGGAATCTTTTCTTGGAATTCAGTTAATAGGGGGTTTGTAGGTAAGGCTCCCGGCGAGCTTATTAGGGGCTCCTCTAGCAAAAGGTATTCCTCAGACAATGGGCAGGTGAGTAGAATGGTCGGTGGGCCTGACCCGACAGTCAGTTCAGTATGCCCTTCCTTGAAGGAAATTGTGGCCTGCAACTTCTGTAGCAAGTCTCTACCCAGCGGCGGGTACGGGCATTCTGGCGTAACTAGAAATGAATGGGTAATTGTTCCTTTTCCCAGATCTGTTATCCTGCCTTGGGTCCAAGGGTAAGATTTCCCTTGTCCAGTGGCCCCTTGTATAAGTGTCTTTTCTTTTGAGAGTGGGCCCTGGGTGCTCTGTAGGACAGAGTAGATAGCTCCTGTGTCTACCAAGAAGTTCACAGGCTTGCCCCCGACTTGTAAAGTTACCCTGGGCTCCCGGGGGCTTATAATGTAAGAGCCCCGACCTCCTCATTCTGCGTCCTCAAAGAGGACGAGGGGGGCCTAATTCTTGGGGGCTCGTCCTTTTTCAGGACACTCATTCTTCCAATGTCCCTTTTTCTTGCAGTATGCGTATTGGTCCTTCTCCAGCCCGACTCTCCTAGGTCCATTGTTCGCTCTGGGTGCCTGTCCCTGGCCTCTGCCTTTTCCTATCAGTCCCTTTGGATTGGCTCCTTGCATGGTTGCAAGCAGGACCTTGGTCATCTTCTTGGTCTGTGCTATATCTACCTCATCTCTATTATTGAATACTCGTTGGGCTATCTCGACCAGCTCAGACAGCTTCTTTCTTTCGAACCCTTCCATCCTCTGCAGTTTCTTTCTAATATCCGGGGCCGACTGACTGACAAAGGCTAAATTCACAGCCATCCTATTATTAGGGTCCTCTGGGTCAATAGGGGTATACAACCGGTATGACTCTAAAAGTCGTTCCAGCAACGCCACCAGCGATTCATCTTTAGTTTGGATGACCTTGCTTACCTTAGATAAGTTAATGGGTCATCGGGCAGCAGACAGGAGGCCCTGGAGCAGAAGCTGGCGATACCATTGGAGAGCCTCCTTATCTTGGTCGGTGTTGGGGTCCCAAGGCAGACGGGTATTCGGGAAAACATGCTGGACACGGGCCGGATTGGGGGAAGGCTGCCCATTGGGCTCTAATACCATCCTTGCAGCCTCCCTCAGGATTCGTTCCTGCTCCTCTGAGGTAAACAGGACCTGGAGGAGTTGCTGACAATCATCCCAAGTCGGCTGGTGGGTAAAGAAAATAGTCTCTAGCAGAGAGGTTAATCCCTGGGGTTTCTCTGAGAACTAGGGTTTCTGATGTTTCCAATTGTACAGATCACTGGTGGAGAAAGGGACATAGACCATGAATGGCCTCTGGGTTTCTCCCCCAACTGGGGGAGCCAATTGCCGGAGTGGGGCCAGGACTGCTGCCTAGTTCAACGAGTCAGGGACAGGATCAGGGTCTTGGGGGGGCCAGTACACAACCCCAGTGCGGGTGTGGGGAGGACTCTGGAGGGGTTCTGCCTCCCTGTTAGATGGAGACAGGAATGGGTCACGAAGGGAGTAAGGGGGAGGATTAGTGATCTTGGGGTCCTCAGGGGGTGCCTATAAGACAGAGTAAAGAGAGTTAGGTGTCTGTCCGGATGGTTTCTCTTTCGGCCCCTTTGGTGTGGAGAGAAGGACAGACTTGGGAGTTGCCTTTGACTCTTGGCCACAGCAGCAGTCCTTCAAGTACTTGGGGGCATCAGAAACAATATCAATCCACACATCAATATACAGAGCCTGATCAGGGTGGCCAGGATTTCTGTAGATAATACCCCGCACCTGAATGGCTGTTTGCAGGCCGAGTGACCCCTCTGATGGCCACCCTGTTCCAAATGTGGGCCAATCTACCTGGCAGAACCTCTGAAGGTCAAAGGGAGTGACACTAGCTCTATAGTCTTGGGCTCGTCTCCTGAAATCCTTAAAATGGTTAAGGAGGCACTGAAGCGGGGTAGGAGGATTCGATAAAGAAGCCTGAGCCATGTTAGTAAAAACAAGCAAAATCCCCACAAAAGCCAAATAAGCCAGGGCTAGGATCAGCCCCTGACCTAGCGTCCAGTCGGACGAGGCCACGGAGGCCGGACCTAAGGAAAGAATTAAAATACCACACATCGATATATGGAGTAAACCTATGAAGACCAAGGCAATAGGAGGGCAACAGTACATTCGACCAGTGCGGACAGACAGGCACAATACAGACAGACAAGACAAACTACAGGTAGCACAAAACGCTAGCGCACCCAAAAACCTGAATACCTGAACCAGAAACCTGAATGCCTGGAGTCAAGTCTGACATCTCAGACCTTGACCGGACTAGGGAAGTATTGCTGTGTCCAGCCGTCCACTAGTTCCCTTTAGGGCCCACCGACAGACAGATTCAAGCGCAGTCTTACTCACCGGTGAAGTTGCTCCGGATGGCTCGTGCCCAGTTGTTACAGAATTAAACCTTTTTGTCCACCTGCCCTCCTGGGCGAGTCTGCCTGGCGTCCAGGGCTGAGGAACGTCTCTCAGCGGCCGTCCCCTGGATGGGGCAGGTCCTCGCCCAAGGTGGCCGGGGTTGTGGGTCTTAGGAGATCTCTCCCTCTGGAGAGATCTCACTGGGGCCTCCAAATGTTGTGGCA
Organism: Pteropus medius; assembly: GCF_902729225.1. NCBI lineage: Eukaryota > Metazoa > Chordata > Mammalia > Chiroptera > Pteropodidae > Pteropus > Pteropus medius. Next base: position 1,511,386 of record NW_024350397.1, read on the forward strand.
CGAACGATTCTAAGACCCATGGAGCCAGTTAAGATGAATTATGAACCTTTATTAGCCGGCCGGTGACTGACTCTCCACCACGCAGGGTTCGAGGAGATCAGCCCCAAGCTCCCAAAAAAGGCAGTTTATAAAGCCTAGAACCACACCCTAGTTAACATCAAACAAGCAAGCAGATTACAGAAGCAGAAGTTGGCTGTTAGCATATCTTTGCCCAGAACCACACCCTTAACAATTTTTGTGGTTCTCTGAGGGGTCCCTTGCGATATTTTAAAATCAGAAAGCCGAGGCAATCATCTGAGTTGTGCAAGAAGACTTTGGACTCCAGGCACAAAAGAGATGGGTTTTCGTGTCCCTCATCCGCCATGCTAATCACTGGGGCGGAGGGGCGGGCAGTGGATATTTGGTGAGTTGCTACACTAGAGAGCCGTTTCTTTTCTGAGTTTGAGTCTACATTACTTACTACAAGCTATATAATTTTCTGGCCCTATCACCTCCACGGAGATGATTTTAACGAACTTTTGAAAATGCTTTGTGAAAATCGGAATCTTAAAGGAGCCACCAGCAGCCTGGTGAAAGCTAATCCTTATAGACTCCTGGGCCCTGTGAGCTGAGGGGCCCTGCACTAGCGAGTTAGCAGATTCTCCAATTTGTGATAATAAAAACAGGTTGCATTTATTAAATAGTTGTGGTGTGCCAGGCATACTTTCTAGGGCTTTGCAGACATTGTCTCATTTGATCCTTACAGTGATCCAGTTGGGTATTCTCTACTGTTCTTTGGTTTGTACTGATGAGGATATATATAACTCACTCAAGGTCACACAGCTACTAAGAGACAGAGTCCGAAATCAAAATCAAGTCTGTGTGAACCCTAAGCCCAGGCTCTGAACCCTTAAGCTATGGAGCTGACACAGTCAAGTCCCCGATGCTATGCTTTAACATTTTCAGTTAAACAGTCGAACTAAGAGTTTTTTTGACTTTCTTGACAAAGGAAGTTTTCTAACCAAGCCTTGTTACTTTTAGAGTTTCTATTGCCATCACACGTCTCTCTCAATTTGAGTTTATTTGGAGATTGCCAGAAAATCCAGGGCTACTGCTATAGTTCTCCATACAATTCTGGGAGGCACTGTCCATTAGGATGCTGTGCAGTGCGTGACCTGTACAATGGTACATAGAGCCTGGTATAAAGAAGGTCAAATTGTCCCTAATTTACTTATCACCAGCTCCCATCCTCCCGTCTCATTCCTGATGAGTACTGAGCAATGTACTAAGTGTCAAAATTGTCCCACAGCATTGACTTAAATATCCTAGGCTTCTTTTCAACTTATTTAAGATAATTCACTTAACTTCCAAGTGACCTCCTCTGTGGCTTGCTTCTCTAATATTTCTTTAGTTAAGAGTCCTCAGACCAGAAATTCTTCACGATGAAATTGCTTCTGGCATTACAATTGTAAGAGAGTCTGTGAAGTTTATAAAGTTTATCAACAAAATCATGGGACTTGTATTTTAACATAAAAATCCCTAAACCTACATATACAATTGAGGTTGCCTCAGAATATATGTGTGAATCCTTTAGTAATCGATAATTACTTTCAGAGACTGTCTCATCTTTTTGTTAAATAGCAAAAAGAGTGATTGAAAAAACCTTTTTCTGCAAAAAAAAATTTGAGGTTATATTCGATTTGAGAAAAAGACTATCAAGAAAGATATTAGAGTTTTATCTACTAAAAAAAGTGAAATAGTAAAATAGTGATACTGTTTTTCTTGTGTTAGCTTATAAACAAGCTCATGAAAATTCCAAGAGATGTTTGTATATTTTGAGGGGTGGCACCATCTTGAAATAAATATAATTATTGTAAAGAAAAATAGTCATCGAGTCTATAAAAGTAAGATTTAAAAGAAATATCTTATTTCTTTTTAGTCGCATCTGTCATGAGAGGATAATGCACAGTTCTCGGTGCTATGCTCCTGATTGCATGCTAAAGAATCCAAGGTAAAAATAAATTAAAATAACTACCCCCAAAATGCTAAATTGAACTCTGTGGCTTGGCATAAAATTTAGGGCTTATGTTTAAAAACTTATTTTTAAAAGAAAAGTAATTCAGAGGAGGGAGAAACCACTGAAACAGTAGTTCCTCTGCCAACTTTAGCTCCTGGCAACCAAATGTTCCATGAAATACGAGTGCCAAGTAGCAGCCTCGGGCTGCCTCTGCGCTCACACGCGTACACACACACACATATGCTCAGAGTATTACTTATTAGGGATAGAGGACAGGCTGTTTACGTATCTGCTATAAATTGGCTTCTGAACCCCAGACTTAAAAGGTAGAGGGGTCCCACAGCCATGCTGTGCTGGAAGGGACAGGTACGTAGACACGGGAGGAGCCTGAGGACAGTGTTCCCAGCAGGGCACTGTCTCACCGCAGGAATAAGGGCAGAGCTAAACACACCCAGGTCTCCTTCCTGAATGTACAGATCAGATAAGCCACCCCACTTTCCCAGGCGCCAGGTTAGAGAGGGAAGAAGGCCCAGAGTGTCACAGAAATGGAGCTCCCTCCACCGAGTTGGAAATATTGGAGGTGCTTCTCCCTGACTATTAACTAGTACGTGGGAAAGAACATGGGAGACTGGAGCTTAGCCCCCCACCCACTCGCTAACTTTGCGTGCCAGACCCCTGACACCACGCTGTTACAGGGTAAGTCTCACTCAGTGTTAGTTATTACAGCATTATCTTGAGGTCCTTGTTTCTTTCTTTGCAAAATGAGCTTCTTAGACATGGTTTTCCCTTAGATCCCTCCCAGTTATGGAATTTGAAAACAACCTGATGTTTGACTAAAGTCGTTTATACAATAGCCGGGAGTTTGACTAAATTAAACTTTTCCCCCTAAGCCAGTTGGCTTGTGTAAACACAGCCTAGTGACCCTCGCCCCGACACCCTCCTGGTTACAGCAAAGTGGTGCTTGGGACACAGAGAAAAAAAGCTGCTCTCTCTTGACGAGATGCTCCGTGGGTGCCTGGGACTGATTTGGGAGACATTTAGAAATGGAAGGAATTATTTAGAGGAGAAGAGGAAGAAGGCCCGTGACTACAAGAGGAAAGGAGAGAAAGGAAAGGAAGAATGCAGAACCAAAAAGCAAGTGATCAGAATAACGCAAAACCAGCAATAATCTGATAGAAAGGTGGCCCCACACGGTAGATGTCCATTCACAAAATGTAAGCATTACTATCATTCAGGTTGGGCAATGTCAAAACTTGATACTTTCCCAGCACCAACTTATTGTCATTTTTAAAATTAGAATCCTTGGGGAAGAGATGTGTTTGAGTGTTATAAGCAAGTGAACATGAGTTTACAGTATTGATTAAAGTATAAAAATGAGCAAAGGGGCACCTCACTAAAAACATTAATCTAGACCTGTGCTTTTCAAGCAGATACAGGGGACATTCGGCAATGCCTAGAGACATTTTGCATTGTCACAACTGGAGCTGGGGTGCTCCTGGAATCTAGTGGGTAGAGACAAGGGATGCTGCTCAACATCCAACAATGCACAGAACAGTCCCCACGACAAAGAATCATTTAGCCCAAAATGTCAATAGTGCTGAGGTTGCAAAACCCTGGTCTTGCCTGGGGCAGAACAAATGAAAGACATAGCATAATTCTGGTGTTTTTTAAGGCTTTTCATTGACATCAGAAGCAACATTTTATATAGTTATACTGCCAGGGGCTGAAGCTGATAGCTCCCTGATAAGTCCTTCTGAGTCTGACTTCCACATATGCAGGGTCAGCCCTCTTATATGTTGATTGGCTTCCCCCAGGAACAATACAAAACCCACCAGGCAATTGGATCCTGTGAGTTTACAAGCTGAAACACTTCAGTCTTGGAGATGTAGATATGTGATAATTGTTCTCTGAAACCACTTCCCTATACAAAGAAGAAGCTAGAGATGGTTGAAATAAGGAAATCAGGAATTATCTTGCTGTGCAAGCCAGACCACACTAGCCTGTCTGGCAAGTATGTGAGTCTAAGGCCATAGACCCCCTGCCTTGCTGGAAAGTTGGAAAGGGCCCCATGTGCATATTAAATTCCCCTCACAAAAGGACAAAACCGGTGATCCAGGGAGGCAAGGCCTAGATAGAAAAGATTAGTTGCCAATGGGAGAATGGAAAGTTCTAGATAAAATTTGATGTTATTTTAAGATCTAAAAATATTGCTCACAGGAACTCGAAAGATGTAGTTAGACCTTGGATAAGGAAGAGTCCACATTCCCCAGTGAGACATTTCCACCACCACCCCAGCTCCTCTCTTGAAATATCCAGTTTTACTGGGTGTTTCCGTGTTTCCTTTCTCTGCTTGCTTTCACCTCCCTCAGACTGAAAGGACACCAGTGGCCCTTTGCCATGCATGGGGCAGAGATTCCCAATCTTCGACCCACTGCAGAGATAAGAGCTGGGCTTCGACTGACGCCACTACCTTAGCAAAAGAGCCTCGCTCGGGAGTGCCACCTACTGGATGCAGGGAAAAGGGAAGACGAACAGTCAATTCAAAGATGAGCAAGGTGAGCGATTCTGTTCATAACTCCAAATTCTGGTCAGAGCCATGTGCTAAGATGCTTCAGTTAGGCCCAGATTTAACATAGCTTGCTCTACTTTCATTTTAAAAATTATCCTAGATCAGTGGTGAAACACACACACACACACACACACACACACACACACACACGCACACACTGGAATAGGACCTGACTAGTGACCTGGACCGGGGATAAAAATTAGTGCTCATCTCTGAGGCCAAGCTGGTGGACTGGGTGGAGCTACCTGGAGGCCAGGGAGAAAGAGGCTTTGAGAGTTTTACGGTGTGATTAAGAAGGTTGGTGGCAGAGATGGGAAGGGGTATCACCATATGGCCCCAGTGCTCACGCTTGACCTGGGTGATGGACAGACAGCTAGGCTGTGCCATGTGTATCTATACCACAGAATGTGTGTTTGGAAAAAACGTTTGAATGTATGATCAATATGAAGCAATTCAGGGTTCTAAAAATTAGGATTTTGGTCACCTTTATTAAGGTTTCTCCTTCCCTACTCAGACTTAAAAATCCTAATTTTAACAAATTTTAGAACATGGTAGAGCTTAAGGTCTAACCTTTAGACCCAATTTATATCCAGTAAAGAAAATAAAGTCGCTAAATAGGTGTGTGCCACTGAAGCCCTTATTCACATTTTATTGGGGGTGGGGGGAAGGTGAGGAAGAGGGACTCAGCTAAATCTATTAAATTAGCCATCATTATAACCATTATTTAGTGAGTTCCCTCCATGGGCAAAGTACTCTACTAGGAAAATTAGCTAGCTAGTGTAATCTTCACACAGCATCTGAGGAAGGTAGATATTGTACCATTTGGTAGACAAAGAACCTGAGGACGCTCTTAGAAGCTGAGTGCCTTGTCCGAGGTAACACCACGAGTAAGTGACTTAGCTTTTTACAGCCATGCTGTCTCTTCCCCTGTATATAGAGTCAGGTTTTAGGACTTGAAAGGAAGGCAAAGGAATGTCTTCAGGATATGCTAAATTAAATGGAGTCATAAGGGAGTTGTCAGAGGTACGATTTCGTGGGGGACTTAGGTTGGAATCTCCCCATAATCTCCTAAGTGAGGGCAGCATGACAGAAGATGGTGACCATGGAGACAAGGAGGGTGTCATTGACCTTGGACAATAGTAGGAAGGAGAGATGTGAGGATAAGGTTTACATAGATGATAATTCAGCCATGGGTTTCTCTTTTCATTCATTTTATAAGAACAGATGAATATCATGGTTCAATCCTCATAAATAAATATTAAGATAGTAAATATCTATTTATTACATGTTAATAACTCATCGGGTTTGTAAATTAAACCTCATAACTCTAACAAATTAAGCTAAAATAATTAAGTCAAATGGAAAGAACAGTTGATGGAGAGGAAACATGTCCTGAAACCTCGTTTTTGGTTTTCTTTCCCCAAAAGAATGCCCGGCCAGAAAGAACTTCAAATATGAAAAAATACCACAAATAATGCATTTTCTGTTCTTACATCCATGCCCTATTGAAAACTCCGTTCACTGTTCCTCCGGGAAGTTCCTCCCTTCAACAATCAGGCCACTGTCCCTGAGACTTGGCAAGAGCCTTCGACATAACCAACAGCAAGGGAAATGTTTTAACAGGTCCGTTAATACGGCAACAGAGCTTTATTGTTACCGAACAGACACTTGGTGCAAAGCTGCTGCCGCTTCCACAGCCCCACCCGCTCGGCTTGGAGGACCCCGCCCACCGTGGGCCAAGTCCCCGCAAGGCCGAGGATTGGTTCTGTGGCAGGAGAGCAGGGACTACGGGGCACGGAGATTTGGAGTCTGAAGTCAGTGAGAGCTGGATTCGAGTCAAGAGTCTCTCACAGAATCTGTGACCTGTGGCAAATTATTTAATATTTTTTAAAGCTTCGTGCACTTAACACTTTACCTAGAACATAGTTAACACTAAATAAATAGCAGTGCTTTTTTTCCTTGTTTAAAAAATTGAGCTATGATATATAATATAGCATATATATACTATATATAGCATAAATCTTAAATGTAGAATTTGATGAATGTCTACATTTTTAAACATCTTTCAGCTCAAGCAATAGAACATTCTAGAACTCTAGGATATATATAGATATATATATATACACACATATATATATGTATATATATATGTGTATATGTATATATATATGTGTATATATATATCTGCCCTTCTTAGAGAAAATAACTTTCCTAACATCTATCAACAAATATGCATTTGACTGTTCTTGAACTTTCTAGAAGCTTTATCATACAGTCTGCAGTCATTTAGTGTCCGGTTTCGTTCACTCAGCATTTTGTCTCCGTGTTGTTTCATTTATCAGTAATTTCTATTTTGTTGAATACTATTCTGTTGTCTGAATGCATTAGAATTTATTTATCCATTTTACTGGTGATGGTCATTTGAGTTATTTCCAGTTTGGGGCTATTATGAACAAATCTGTTATGAACATTCCTGTACATGTCTTATTATTTTTTATAGGCGTAGAGTATGAAGTCTGCTTCCCCCATTACTGGTGGACCAAGCGTTCCAAAACGATTTCTCTCTTCTGCTTTTCTCATCTATCACTTCAGTGAATAAATTCAAATACTTTCCATTTCTGTATCTCTCCCTATATTGTATTATTTAGCTTCTGAAGAAAAGAAATATCATAAGTACCTGGAGAATCCCACAATGATATCTGCAAAAAAAATTGTTTTTTTTTGAAATATAGGTATAAACTATTTGACTTAAAACCCACAACAATCGTCTGCTCTTTCTTTCAAACAATATTTCTTTAGACCAAGCTTTCAGACAAGAAATGTGCTCTAGAAAAAAACAAAGATTAGTCTGATATGATTTGACATGTGTGTGTAAGTCTCAGAGACTTTCTACTCAACACATAGGTGATTCGGAGGTATAGTGCAAAAGTGCCACCTTCCCCAGCCTCTGCCTCACACCCTTTGAAGTTCAACACTACAGGCCCCCGTGATGCATTCAGCAGGGAACACCTTAGTGTCATTTGTCTGAGATTTCAGAGGTCCCGAAATTGTGAAATAAATATCTTTTAAATATAAATATTTGTTTCAAGGTTTTATCATTTTAGACAAATTCACTGTATGAATATAAATAGTCATCAAGACCTAGTCATTCTCACTAAACGGAAAGTGTAATTCCAAAACCTCAATGAAATCCTTCTCTGGTAGCAAATCTCTCTGCTCCACCGCGTGGGTGAAGACACCTGCCCGACGTGGGTGTGCAGGATGACACCTGCCTTCCACTCATCCGCAGGGTTTCCACCTGTGTAGGTAGGAACCCTGGATTCCAGTTATATAACCCCAAAGAGGTGCATGAAGGACACCTGTCACAAAAGGTAATCTGCCTTTCCAATGCCAGTGCGTGACAGCTCCCATGAGAAAAAGCTGTAGGAGCCAAGTATTTCATCTCATTATTTCAATGACAAGGCCTTAATTCAAAAAGTCACTTAGGAGCAGCATCTGTGAGTGTCCCTGTACAGCTGTAGAAATCATCAATAGAAATCTCTTCTACCTGGGCCTTTAAAGATGAAGACTAGTGCAGTATGGACATTACCTTAAGGCTTGCACAAAGATGCAAACAGGCAAGAAAAATGCTGCCTGGACCTAGGCTCAGTCTCCCTTGTGCTTGGGACTGCCCGTGTGTCCAGTGCAGCATTAAGTCTTCAACAAACGTGTCCTGACTTATGCTATGTGCCCTCAAATCAGGCCACGTGCCAGTCATTCCCTCTTCCCACTGACATGCCCCATAGGTCTGAAATAGCATCTCATTTTGGAGGGTTAAGTTGTCATCCCAGTAAAATGAAAGTGTCGCTAGAAAGTGTTCCTACATTAAGCCTATAGACCTATTTGAATTGGTCAGCTGGTTAAAAGTAGGCTTTGCTAGGTGGAAAGAGAGGAGCAGGTTGCAATGGTGAGGAGAGGATCAGGTCAGGTGCAAGGCCATGTGTATTTGAAATTGAGAGAAGGATGATCTAGGGGGCAGGGGTGCGGTAAATTTCCCCTCCTCACTGTGGCTGAGCATCAGCCCTTCAGGTGGCTTTTAGAAAGGTTTGTGAAGCTGACGCCTTTTTGTTTGCCATGACACCTACCACACCCTAAACAACGTGATATCCTGTCGTGATCTCCTTGATTCATGCAACCATCCTGGGAGACTGGTGTTAATATCCCATTTTATGTGCTTGGCGTGCATCTCTTAAAAAAATAAGACCACCTGTATCTTCTGACTTCAAACCCAGGGCTGTCCCCACCACTCCCTACCACACTGATGGACTCACTGCCATCACCTGCACATGCTGAGCGTGTTCTTTCTCATTTGGAAATCTCCGATTTCTGATTTTTGCAACCAAAGCAACATTCGCCGTGATGGCTTCTGTGAGCTGCTCTCTCCTCACCTTTGGAAAGTATTCTCTCTCCTGTTTCTGACTCTAGGACTTTCTATCTCTTCGGCAAGTGAGCTGAGAGAGCCAAGTTGTGGCAACTCATAAAGTTGGAGCTGAGTTGCCCAGAATAAACCGACCCAGTGCATCTTTCAGGTATGAGCAGGGACACCCGAAGAGTTTTGAAAAGAGTGGATATAATGAGTTACACACTCAGTATTGAAGTACTTAACTTGAGAAAATAAGAACTCGTTTGGTCTTTGTGATACTTAAAGTTTAGTAATGTTTGTTTTGAGGTGAGCCACCTGCCTGCAAGGACACCTCGATGCCTCTAGCTATTCTCACTTCCCTTGGCAGCAGCATCTAAGGTGCCTCATGTTTTTTGTGTGAGTGTACTCGGGGCACTGTTCCCGGGGCTTACACCCAGACACCCCTTTTCTAGTTCAGGGGCAAGTCGAAAGCCTCTGCTCTAGTGCTGCAGCCTGCTGGGCTGGAAACCTGCTCTAAGTCTGGACCCGTTTCAGTCCACATACTTTATACCATGCAGAGAGTCTATACCAGACACGGTCTTGAAGAATCTCGTCTCAAGGAGCAGTTTATTGATCTGGCACATGATTAAAAGGCAACAGAGATGAGCTCAAGTGATGCTTTGGTTTTTCCATCCTGAAAGTGAATCTGAAATTTCCTTGGGGGATCATTAGCTCGTCCGCTGCTGCAGAAGAGGCAGATGGCTCCTCTATGCAGTCAAAGGTCACAAGACCATCCCCGACGACGTCTCCTGGTTCTCTTCTGTCCTCAGCAAGACACCCTGGGGAGTGACACATTCTGCGTTATATGTGGGATGAGTCAAACATTGTCCCAGATCACATCTGTACTGAAAGGAGTATCACACAGTCCATCAAACGGGCTCTGCCCGTCTCTCTCTGTTTATGGGATGAAGGAGAGGATTACGGGAAAGGCTGTAAAGTTTAAGCTGCTCCAAGAGAAAAGGAGGGGAAAACTGGCTCACACCCATCACAGAGAGCTGACCATTTCCAGCAGCAGGGAGAAGGGAAGGAATCTGGGCTGGTGTGTATGAAGTCACCTGGAGTTGTCGTTTGAACCAGACATCGCTGCTGCCAAACTTCGGATGACCTAATGTGCTGCACAGCACATGACTTGGACTTGTCACTTAGTAGATATGCTATGGTTCGGGAAGAAATTATAGGAGGTTCAATGCTCAGGCAACGGATTATTTACAACCTGTTCCTAATGTGAGAGCTTTTACAGCAGTGGTTTCATGGACAAAAGTACATATTAAAAGGCTAATGTAATCGCTCATGCTGGCAATGAAATACAGCCAAATTGGGTTTCAACAGGACACCTACAGCCGTGAAGCATGCTTCAATCTGCTTGGAGAGTAAACAGCTCTCCACTAGAACAAATTATAGACTGTCCAGGCCAGCAATAAGAGAATCTGAATAGCAAATGAATCCTGAATATTAACTTCTTCAAAGAAAACTTCCCTTTCCTCCCCTTATACGCTTTCTGACACCTTTGTTGGAACCGTTCATGTATGTGTACTTTTAATCAAGTTGAGCACACCAGCTCCTGAGCTACCAAAGAAAGCTGATTCTGCTTTGGAAATCTTGAATGACAACGAAAAGACCCAAATACCCCTTCCTGCCTCAAAATTCCTTGCAAAACTCGGCCACGATAAAAAAAACACTTTGTCCCAGAAAAGTGCTCACATACACAATTAGATTGAACTGCATCAAAAGGAGCCCCCTTAGACATTTTTATGGAGGGACATTTTTATAGATAAAATGTGCCCCTTTTACCTTCCCCACCCCCAACCCCTCCAACCCTTGCAGGCCACTGTTTTTTGTCAAAGATAGTTGTAGTTACAGCTCATTAATCATCCATCACCCAGACAGACTCTGCCAAGAACGCTGATAGCATCAGGGCTCCAGGGTGCAGCCTGCTGAGGCAGGCGGGACTGGCGGTGGACATACTCTCCAGCCTGGTCTGTGAGACCACCGGCCCATGGGCCTCCATGTCTCAGACTTTTTTTTCATAGACTGAAAGCTCACGCTCTAGCCTGGGCTCAGATCAGCTGGGAAGCTCTCTCTCAGACAATGGCTTCTTCAGTACTTGAATAGTGTAACAGTGCTCCCAGGCCATCTAAAATGCTAGCATAATTAAAAACAACCAGAGCTGTCAGCCTCCTTTTTAAAAGACATTCACTGTCCTAAGAGTTCTCATCACAAAAATAAAACTATTTTTCTTTTCTTCTTTTTTTTTTTCTTTTTATTGTATCTGTATGAGATGACGGATGTTAGCTGAACCCATTGCGATAATCATTTCACAATATGTGTAAATCAAACCATCACGGCATATACTTAACCTTATACAGTGATGTATATCAATTATTTTTCAATAAAACTGGGAAAAAGTACAACAAAGAAAAAAGGCATTCACTGTGCTGACTTACGCTCTGGATATGTAGATGAGTTTTGTTCTATTAATACATCACCAGTGCAATTCTATTTCTGGATATCAGCCAGAACCATCTGTGATTGAAATAGTGTATATATACACACACACAATCTCATCCTCAGAGAAGGACACGTAGTGTTTACATATTGGCCATAATTTCTGAACCCAACATTGGGACATCTAGTGTGATAAACGAGAGTAACATTGTTTTATCTGGGAAAAGCACATATATCAAAGAAAAAAAAATTGATGGATAATAAATTGAATTCCAGAGTTCTCCAGGTCAGAAATTTCAACAAGCAAATATTTGCCTTTCTCCTAAAGAGAGAGACTAATAGCAAGTCACCACCTTAAAAGCCAACAACAGTTTTTAAAGAGGAGAGCCTTAATTTGTTCATAAATATCTTTAAGTAGTCTAGAGAAGCAGCATTTACTACATTTCAGAGGTGAAAATTTGGAAGCCATAAAGATGAGTTGCTTCCCTCATGTCACTTGGGGAAGTCTCAGTCTGTGACACCCCATTTAATACACATTCCATTTGCCACCCTGTCAAAGACTCTCATTTCCTTCTTTAGACACCGACTTTAATGGATGTAAAGTCGGATTCTGGCATATGGCAGACCTTATTTCCTTTACCAGTTCTCTCTTTCAGGGAGATGGAGAGAGAGAGAGGGCGAGACAGTGGCAGCAGAAGCTTAAAATGCAGAACCATAATTAACGTTTTAAATTTCCCTTGTTGTGGGGGACAGGGCTTGCTACCTGAAGTTAGCGGAGATCATGTGGTTATTCTGAATCCACAGGAGACTCGAAGGGGTTTGTGTGAGTCATGAGATTTTAAAACGTTTCAATTAAAGAAAATATTTCAGGGACAAATGTAGCTCAACTCCTTTTTTCTTTTTAACTCTACCTTCTCCATCAACCAATTTAATTACCCAGTTAGTGAACCATGTGACCTGTGGATGGACTGCGAGTTTAAGGAGTGTTTCACTCACTGCATCATCTACTCGGCTTTACTAAATGTCATTAAAAGTGTGTTTTAAAGAAAGTCACAGAGATTCAGGTTATTCAAGCACACGGAAGCTTGTCTGTAAACAGGAGCATTTACAAAAGATCTTAGGCAAAACATTAAGACAGCTAAAGCTGCTCACTGAGATGTGCGAGTGACTCAGGGATGCATAGACAGACATGCCACAAGACTCTCTCCATAAATAAAAGGTTTTATTTAAGAGATAAGGTGAACTCTGGCCATTTATAGTAGTCCTTGTCTGTGAGATAAATGCTAAGGCATTTGTAGAAAGTAAGACTCTCAGCGGAGCTAAGTCTTCTCTTGTCAAAACAAGAAGATTATCTTCTAGTAACCCAGCTCAGTCTCTTTGACCTTGCCTGCCATTAGGGTTAATGAGATAATACAAGAAGGAGCAAGAGATCCAGTGAGATAGCTAATGAGTGAGGAGAGCGAGAAAGATATTTCAATATTTATAGAGAACTTCACGAAATCTAGATGCTCTTAGTAAAAAAAGATGCATTCTCCATTGCTTCCGACTGTTTTGGAAAGATGGAACAAGATTACTTGGAATTGTGTTTTATTTTTATTTATGGTCTAAAGCTGGTGGCTGCGACATTGTGGGTGACTCTTAACTCCATCTGTAGCGCTCCCTGGTTCTGGAGCTGCAGACATGACACTGGGTGGGGGGGGGGGTAGGAAAGGTCGTGCTGGGAACACATTGCCATCCCTTCCTCAGATGTGCTGGCAAGACGGGCCCTGGCTCGCCTTATAAAAGTAGCTCCGGAGTAAATCATTAGCACATCTAACCTCAATATTTTGAAATCCAGAAACAACATTGAGTCATGCTGGTTGTACTGTAAAGTTTTATTGCGTTTTTTAAATAGAGTCAAAAACAAGCTGGGGAACATGTGAATTATCTCTTTACATCTGTCAAGCCCTGGAATTTGGCGAATGGATCAACATGATGGAATGGAGCAGGGAAGCCACGGGAATATGTCGTTAGAGAAAAATTGCACTGGCCTTGGGAATGCATGGCACTTCATCAGGCAGGTTCCCTGTTGTCTGGACCACATATCTGGCATGATGTCTGATCTGTGAAAAACTGGGGCTATATATGCCCTCATCCTGTACTAAAAATAGAGACTCATTTAAAGCAAAAGAATCTACAGGGAAAAAGGTATTGACCACTGCTGACATCAATTTGTACTATCAGTGTCTATGTCGTCCAGGCTATGCTCTCTGTGAGCCTGTGAAGTTGAGGATTTTCAAGAGAAAAGTGAATGAATGAATGAATGAATGAATGAATCTCATTCTGGGGAAAACTCAATATGTACTGATGGTTGAAACTACTCATCCAGTTTTTCTAGATGCTCTTATTAGTCTCCAGGTCAACTTTTTCTGGAAACAGTCCACCAATGCTACCTGAAGTGTCAATTTTGTAAAAATGCTCTGTTAGAGGAGAGTCCAGGAATGGTTCCTTAGCCAATGGCATCCAAGGCCACAAGAGCAGGCCACTTTCCAAAGTTCTCAGGCTGCTCAAGGGGAACTTAACTAAACTGACCGTAATTCATACCAACACCTTGCATAATAAGGAACACGAAGCAGATGAGAAAATACAATAAAGTATTTCAGAAGACATAGGTGTAGACTTGCAGTGCCAGGGACTAAAATAGATTATAAAAGCTACAGTAATTAAACATGTATGGCATTAGTACCAGAGTGGACAAAGAAATCAATATACAAGAATAGAATGTCTAGAAACAAACTCCAAAATTCAATATTATATGACACAGGTAGAATGCCCATTTAGTGGGAGCCACATAGATTAATACTAGCTTGTATAGTATAATTGGTTAACTCTTTAGAAGACAAAAGCAGACATTAACCTCATGGAATTCCAAATGGGTTAAAAATATTAAGTATTTAAACATAAAATTATGAAAAAGAAGAAAATGTAGCTATGAGAAGGGAAAGACTTTCTAATCATCACATAGAGGGTAGAAATCATAAGGAAAAAAGACCAATGATGCAAAACAAAATTGTGTATCACACACAGAAAGAACAACAGGTAAAGGATATGAACAAGAAGTCTATAAAAGAAGACATACTCATAGCCACAGTGTATGGATGGCAGATACCATTGGCTGCCCCAAACCCCGTTCGTTAACCTCTTCCCTCTTGTTCGTTTTAACCCTAAAAACTGGAAACGCTCAATATTTTCACTACCTGCAGACATAGGTGCCTATGTGACGTAAATCTACACCAAGAGTTGTTAAAAAGAGGTTCTCATCGTTCCTTCTCAGGCAATTCATAGACCTGCATTTCTTCAAAGACGGTTGGTCACTGGAAGTTTATTTTGTTTTAATTACGTTAAATGAATGAGTTTTAGAGATCTGCCATACAGCGTGTGCCTGGAGTTAGCAGTGTGATATTGTACACTTCAAACAATTTGTTGAGAGTAGGTCTCAACTTAAGCGTTCTTACCACAAAACAAAACAAAACAAAACAAAACAAAACAAAACAAAACAAAAACAAAGGGACCCAAGAAAACTCTGATGTGCTGCAGATCTCTGTTACTTTGATTGCGATGATGGTATCTTGGGTGCTTTCATACATTTAAACTCTTCAAATTGTACACATCAAATATCAAATATGTGCAGTTTTTTGTATATCGATTATGCCTCGATAAAGCCATTAAAAATAAAGTTTATGCATAAAATGTTAAAAAAAAAATGTAACGAGGTTGCCGGTACTTCTTGACTTCCTCCATCTTGCATGAGGATGTGAACCTAGAGCTGAGACAGCCATTTTGTGGCGGTGACAGAAGGTCAAGAGGATCACAGAGACCTGAGCCTCACAGAGTGTCCTTGGCAGCCCCGGTCTCCCATCTGAATAAGGTAACATAAACCTACTTCTCTATTACTTGATAGAAAATGCATTCTGAATACATTGAGAGGGTAAAAACAGTTAGAAAGCAAAACGCAAACGAATAATATCGATCTAATCCATTAACACATCAAACAAAAGGGAAAAAAAGAGTTGCATTTAAAAGATGTCGGGGATAATAACATTTTTATTTTCTTTTTTTAATAAATATGAAATAATATGCTTAAATTCTAGAAATATCATTATTCATAAGCAGTAAAGCCTGAAAATCCTAGATAAATAATCTTTTAGTAAACATCTAAAAAGCTCTTAGAATGTCCAATTCTGGTGTCAAACCAAAAATAAATAATAGAAACTTATTATTTGTTTTGTTTTGTTTTCTTGTCATTTTTTTCAAGTATTTCACAGCAGTAAAATTACAAATACAGTAAATGTTCAAAATTCCAGAATTCAAAAATTAAATAATTTACTTTAAACTAATGTAAAATGAAGTTGAATGAAAAACATCAATTTAACACAACTCTAAATTAAACTACAAACCCAAAATAGACCATAGTTGATTAAGTCTACTAAAATCTACAAAGTAGACATACATGACTAAAACCAAAAGTACTCCCAAGGTCTAAATAACCAAATGTGCAAAATACAAAAGATGCAGGTACACGCTCAAATTCAATCTTACAATGTGGTTACAAATAATTACAAATAACAACAATGGCATTCAGCTATGGGATGTGACACTGACGATACTTCCTTGAATAGCATCATAGTGGAACCAATTTAATCAAAAAGTGGGAAGATGTAACTACCCCTAAAAATAAAATCCAGTAAATCAACAAATACCTTGGCCTATGAGAAAAATCAAGTCATGAAGGATATAAAAAAAACAAAAAAATTAATCACGGATGGAAGTCAAGCTCAAAAACACAATGAATTCCACAGCCATCAGTTTCCATCCTAGTGCGGTTTGCATCATCTTCAAAACGTGCGTGGTCTTCACAGCCGAGCATTAACTATTGTTGGGCTGTGCTGAGATGTATATTTTACTGAGCAAGGTTTTACACAGGAGCTCATCATTTATAACGCTCACACTAGGAAATAAGAACAGAGGCCAATTTGTACATATCTTTGCTAATGCTATACAGCAAAAATTAAGAACTTATTGTAAATTGTACATTCGAGAAGACTCCTTATAGTTTCAAAATAAAAAGGGAGGAGTTAAAAAACTTAGATAACTATAGGAGTCTGGTTAATGAATAATTGCAAATCTATAAAATAATATGTGGCCATTATTAAGTGTGTTATAGAAGAATATTTATTGATATAAGAAAATTGATGTTATATAAGTAAGTGAAAAAAAAGTAAACTACAAGACAGGATACAGAGTACAGGATTATTTTTGTTCCTAATGACTGAGACCCCATCAATGGGGTCTGACCCCCAGTTTGTCATTGCATTCCCAGTGCCTAGTACAGAACTTTCTTTATACTAGTATCTTTTTAAATTTTGTTAAATGAATATGTGAAAGAAATATAGCCAACTGCTACTAGTTTTTTTTTTTTGCTTTTCGCTTTAAACATATACATATCACTTTCTTTTGTATATTTTTTATTGATTTTGCATTAAGTATATGTGACTTTTATAACTAGAAAAAAGTTAAATGACAGCTAATGAAATAAACCCTTTTTTTCTCCAATACCACTCTTCTTTTTGTATCGATAAAGAGCATGGGGACCACTTCCTGTGGACCATACTTGGTCTTCAGGGATGTGGAACTGAGCTGGTCTGGCCATGTGCCATGCTGAGTTAGGCAGCATGAGAACTCAAGGCCACAGTGGAGGGGAAGAGCAAAGTTCACAGCCTTCTTTGCCCACCCAGCCCTTGGCCTCCCAGGATCGTCCCGCTGTTCTCCCTCTGCTGCTGGTGATCCATTAAGGGGCCTCCAGAATCCCAACTTTCTGTTCATCCTCTTTTCTCTTCGCTCCTTCCACCAATAACCCAAATAGATTTGCTCTGCACTCCATCGTCTGTGTTCACTCGTAATCTATTTAGTGCTTGACAAAGTGACCACAAGCTATCGTGAGTAGGCGCTTTTTTCAGCAGAAAATAGCTCTGGTGCATTCCGAATTTAGCTAAAATGACAGAAATATGAGGGTGAAGCTCCCCATGGAACCTCTAGATGGGTGGAGGGCTAAAACCTTGGATTGGTTTCAAGTATGAAGAGGGACGCAGGTCAGTTCCTGAAGAGCAAAAGCAATTGTAATGGAATTGAGGTAGTTCTATGACAAGTTGTGACAAATTCACTACCCTTGACCCTATTTCCACAGGCGCTTATTTTAAAGTAGCTCTTTCAAATGTGCCAGTGGAGAGAAATCTCATTTCCCTCACTGTGGGACCTCTAAGACCTACAGGAAAACATTGATTTTTCTTCTTCTAGAGAACAAGTTCAGACAATGCCGGGGAGACCTGCTGCCACAAGCCTGTCCCTCCTCCGCTGACCAGCCGTCCTCCTTTCTCCCTCTGCCTCTGTCCCCAGTCTCCTGCCCACTCATAGTTCCCAGTCATGGCAGGAAGTAGTCACCGTTGAAGGGACTGTCTTGTGAAGACCCTCCTCTTGCCATTGGCACCATTGTTTAAAACACACCCACTGACCCTTCGCTCTGTGCAGTAAGGGGCCCCACTGTTATGGCCACAGTGTCATTTTGGAAACCTTGCATCTTAGACTAGAATAAAGAAAATTTTTAGACATGAAGAAAAAGAATGAGATAAAAAGAGGTACAATAGGACAGGGCACCTGGGGGAGAGCATGGTGGCCACTGCCAGGCACTTAGCTGAGAGCGAGTAGGAGCTGCCTCAAGGATTTCACAAAAAATGGAAGTCACTGAGAGATTCCCAAACACTAGCCCTTCCTGAGGCTTCTCAGCTTGGCCGTATCCATCTAAACTGCAGCCGCCACCCAGGCTTAGAAGGGACAGAGATCTGAAACTGTGGTAGAACTGACCAGAAGAGAAGGGAGAGAGAAAGCCTTTATCCCACTTTCGAAAATCTGCCCACAGATCTACAGCCTGTGAAACCCTGTGGACCCCCATCTCACTTTGGAAAACCCGGCGGAAATTTCCATGCCTTGTGCTCTACCTCTGTTCTCCAGTTCATGGTCCAGCAGCCAGCCCACGTGATTCTGGTCTAGTGTTCTCCCGAGTGGACAGCTGCTCCTGCTGACACTCCCCAGTCTTCCTTGCACTGCACTGTCCCCGGGGAAGGGCTCCAGTGAACTATGTCCTGAAAACAGTCTCAGGAAAGGTGGGGTCCCCTCCAAGAAGTAGGGGCACACACCATTCTTTCAGCGCTCATCTAGTGAGTGTCTACTATAGAGGGACATTATGCTGTGTGCTGGGGGTACGAGATGAATGAGGCATAACTCTTCCACTCAAGCTGGTAGATCATAAGGTACCCAGTCGCTACAGCATAGCTTTTTGGCAACTCTAGCCTTTCTCATGGAGGAAGACACCAAGGTGCAGAGCCATCAGATGGGCTGCTCACGAGTGGGCACAGCTGGCACTCTGTCCTTCGGCTCTCTTTTATGTAAACTTTTCATTAAGGAGTATCAATGGAGGAAGAGGGAAGTGCCATGAAGAACCACTAAACCTGTTTTTAATCTCTTCTCGCATGTTTTTAAAAAATACCTAGTTAGAAACTAACAATAAAAACTTACCTTTTTCTGCACATGTCCCTGCACATTGTGTTCCTGCCTCGTCCCCCTCTTCCCTCGTGTTATGTTCACCCTCCTCATTTCGGCCGCTACTGAAACACTGCTTCTTGTATTGTTTGCTGGGTCTGATCAACTTGAGTTAAAGATAGTGATTTTTTTTTTTTCCTGATCTAGAAGGCAAAGGAAGTAAGGTTTAGAATAGTGTTTTCCAAAATAAAAAATCTATGGCAGCTTAGCATGCTCTAAAATTTTGCAGAGTTACCCCGGGCTAGCTTTTGTACCTGAAGTACAGAGAATCATGAGCGTGTGTGTGTGTGTGTGTGTGTGTGTGTGTATACACACACATATACATATGCATGTGTGTGTATACACACACATACATATGTATGTGTGTGTGTGTGTATATATATATATATACACACACATATATATGTATGATTATGGCAACTAGTCATCATATTTACATAGCTTGCACAAGAATGTGAAGGATTAAACCCCATATACACATATATTTTACAATTAAATATATGTATTGAAACGTAAAATATTTAGTGTGTCTACCTGTATCTATAACAAAATAAAGACAAAGAGAGAGGTTGACAGTTGGCACCGAGTACTGCCCTCTCTCACAGGGATACCCAGGGCTTTACAGTAGCCAAGGCAAGCTGACTAAAAAGTAGAGGTCATTGTGATTTCTTTGCACGACCTCAAAGAGAAAGGAAGTTGCTATGTCTCTATCATATGCTAAATACCAAGAAATTTAAGGACATGTTTTATACTCTGTTGTGAAAAGCATGTTACTTTTCTACCAGAGAAAGTAGTGGTTATGCCCAGGAGTACCACGCAGAAATCCTCTTTCCTTATCTTTGCAACTAGAAACATGAGATTTATATCCATTTAAAAACTACCCCAGTTGTGAATGGGAGAATGCAGAGAAACACTGTTGGACAAGGGGGCAAATTTCAACTAATTAAGGAAAACGAAGAAAGTGTTGAGAGAACACAAGTAATCTAACTAAAATGAACTCCTTACTTCGCTGTGCCTCTAAGGCAATTCGGAGTCTTGGCCACTTGGTTTGCCAAGCAAAAAGTTCTTTTCTGCTCCACTGTTGACGTAGCAAGTTACATGGTGTAGTTTTATTGAAATAACATGTGCAAAGTGTCACCAAAGCAGCAACGAGGATGAGATTACTTGCTCTACTCTCTTTCAAACAACGAGCAGTGGGGAGCTTATGCTAGTTAATTAAATGGCCAGCATTCCAGGCTCCTGAATCCTCAATTTTCAAAGCAGCAAATACTAGTCACAAATCGTTGCAATGAGCTAAATGTAGTATTTTGCCTGACTTACTGTGTGTGTGTGTGTGTGTGTGTGTGTGTGTGTGTGTGTTCCCTAGTCTTGGGACCCATCTTCATTTCTGTAGTTGTTTTGTTTATATTTCTAAAATGCAAATTGTGACTTCCCTGGGAACACTACAAAGTCCTTTCCTACAAACCCTGAGGACACAGGAAACTCACAGAGTTCTCACAGAATTGGCTTTCCCCTTCTATTAGACACAATGCTTTTCATAATGGGTTCTCAGAAAAATAAAATACTTTTTTTTTTTTTTACAAAGTAAAATCAGATACTTTGATTTCCAAAGGAATTGGAAAAACAACTTAGTAGTCTCTTTATTGACTAAAAAAATGCCAAATAACACCTTTTGAATTTTCACAGACCTCTATAGAATGTTCTAGAACTTTCTATAAGACACATGTACTCATGGTATCTTTGAATATATAAAAAATGATGATTCTATGTATATGTCCTTTTTTCTACAAAACAGGTTAGAGACCATTTTTTTAACGGGACTTTCTTTCTAAACAGTCCCATAGGAAGCTGATATCAAAAGTTATGTCAGAAAAGAATAAGTATTAGGAATAAATGGAAACTTCCTGCACTGGTCGTCTTCTCCCCACTCCTCAGAAAACTCTGGGCTCTGTCTGTCTGCTCTAATCACTGCTACCAAATGCTTCAAGTATTCAGCTGACTTTTCCAGGTTGGCTGGCTTCCAACTAAGACTAAGAAAACTTTGGTTAAAAAGGTGGGTCTTTAAGAAATGCCACTCACGACCCCACCAGTCATCTTCTTTTTCTTTCTATATGTGAAGAAGTCTGAGGTCTTTTGTAATCAAACTGTCTTCCATGCTGCTCCAGCTTGGGGACTGTAATTTGCAACACTGGTCTTCTCTTTAAGGTAAAATCACGGAACACTCATTTTTATTTATTTGTTTATTTTTAAATTTTACTTATTTATTTCTTATTTTTAAATTCAGTTTATTGGGGTAATATTGGTTAATATAATTATATAATTTTCAGGTGTACATTATAATTTGACATCTGTATATTCTGATCTATGTTCACCACCCAAAGTCCAGTTTCTTCAGCTACCATATATTTGATCCCCTTTTCCCATTTCATCCTACCCCTACTCCCCTATATTTGACCCCCTTTACCACGTTGACCTCTCCCCTCCTCCTCCACTCCCTATCCACTGGTAACTACTAGTCTATAGTCCATGTCCATGAGTCTCTGTTTGTTTGTCCTGTTCATCCGTTGCTTTTAGGTTTATATATCACATATAAGTGATATCATCTGATTTTCAACTTTTTCTGTCTGGCTTATTTCGCTTAGCATGATTATCTCGAGGTCCATCCATGATGTCACAAATAGCAGTATTTCATCTCTTCTTATGGCTGAGTAATATTCCATTGTATATATGTACCACAGCTTCTTTATCCAATCGTTTATCATAGGACATTTCTCATTTTAAAATGTAGATACTTTATTTGAGAGATACCAAATCCTGTGAACCACAACTAAACTTGAGCATGAAAAACAGAGAATAGGCTTCAAGAAAGGACACAGGGCAGTCAAATGTCAGTACTGTTTAGGCAAAAGATGTGGCTCTGTGAAGGCTTGTTCGCCTACACAGGATGCTACAGCAAAAGCAACCAGGGCAGCAAGAGCATTATTAAGACATTGTCTATTTTCAGACTGGGGACATGGAACGAGGATGGTCCCTAGAGGAAGAGGTAGGTGGTGAGACAGCAAAAAAGCTGACTACTAAATAATTCTACCCGGAGTCAGGTCCAGATAAAGACATTGTCTTTAAGAGTCTTATAAATCATGACTATATATTTCCAGGCTTGGGGACATCTGATCCAGAAGGATGAATATGATCCCACCACCCCTTATATCAGCATTCAAAAATATGCTGGTCAGTTTTCTAGGCTTCCATTCTAGAAGAGCAACGGAAATGAAATCAATGTACCATCCATCAACTCCTCATTCAAGCTGAATTTCAAAATAATGAATTACTCTAGAAATGTGTATTGCTATAAAACATTTGAAGGAAAACATTTGAGATAAAATGACCCTACGCTTTTAGGAAAACAATATTCCTGGCAATGAGTCAAAATCTTCTATTTAAAAGAAAATATTAGCTAATGAGTTTGAACATCTTTGAATATGTCTGCTGGCCATTCGTATGTCTTCTTGGGATAAGTGTCTGTTCAGGTCCTCTGCCCTTTTTTCAATTGGACTGTTTGTTTTTTGTTGTTGAGTTGTAGGAGTTCTTTATATATTTCAGATGTTAGCCCCTTATCGAAGATATTGTTTGCAAATATCTTCTCCCATTGGGTTTGTTGCCTCTTTGTTTTGTTGATGGTTTCTTTTGTTGTGCAGAAGCTTAGTTTGATATAGTCCCATTTATTTATTTTTGCTTTTACTTTCTTTGCTTTTGAGGTCAAATTCACAAAATCCTCTCTAAAACCAAGGTCCATGAGTTTGGTACCTTTTAGGGAAATGCAAAGCAAAACTACACCTGTAAGAATGGCTGTTATCAACAAGACAAGTAATAAGTATTGGAGAGGCTGTGGGGAGGTAGATAAGGGTAAAGAGGGTCAAATATATGGTGACTTTTGGTGGTGAACACACAATGCAATGTACAGATGAAGTATTATTAAATTGTACACTTGAACCTATGTAATTGTATTAACCAATGTCACCCCCAATAAATTTAATTTTCAAAAAAGAAAATATTGATGTGAAAACATCAAATATTTTAAAAATCATGCCTTCTAAAGGAAAATAGGGAAATGTCATAGAAGTAAGCCTTTTGAATGTTTTTGATGGGTCTGTACTATTAGGATTTGAAGTCTGAGTTTCTCTTTAAAATGACAGAATCCATGATGAAGCTGTGTTATGTTCCTCACATTTATCTCTCAGTTGGTAAAATATGATATCAGTTCCTTGAAAAATTATATGACAAATATATTTTCAGTTTCATAAAAATCTACTTCTGGCTTCCTTCGGTTGGTATTGAACTGGCAATGAAACATTTTCCACAGATTGAAACAGGCACCTCAGATCTTACTTATAACTCATTGAGAGAAGACAGAATATAGCAATAGAACGATTTCAGCTGCCTCAGAAATACAGAAATTAACCAGAATTTGCTAAGTAAGAAGTGTTTTGATAGCCATCTAACATGGGGATGCTTAAGGTGGATCTACGTCAAGATTTGGTGCGAGTTCCCTGTGCGTGTTTGCATGTTTCTGTGTGAATACGCATTGTCCTAAGGCCATGGTTTTCATCAGATTCTGAAGAGGCAACTCCAAAAAGTTAGGAGCCACTAGTGTAAAGTAAAATAAAAATGAAAAAGTCAGTTAGAAACAGAAGCATATTTTGGAAAGAACAAATATTGTGAAATTGAATAATTACAGTAGAGGAAGGATTTGTTTACTCTAACATTTTCCTGAGAACCTGGCACTGAGGTCTGGGGAGGGACAAGGCAGAGCCTCATTCCCATGGGGGTAGAGGCAGCCACTGAGCAGTCTTGATGTCTCCAAAGGCAAGATTTACTTTTAGGATTTTACAAATGTATGACAAGATAAAAGGCCCAGACTCACTATGTCCAGATATTGACTTGAAAGAATTCAGGAGAAGAACAGGGTGTGAGGAGGGGGTCTAGTGTCAGAAAGACCAGGCTTCCTGGGAGCTCAGACAAGCATTGCTTTCTACTTCAAGTCTGAAATTAAGTAATGGAAGAGAATGTATCACAAACAAAATGAACTCTTTGTAAATGTGTTGAACTCCACATCCGCAAGAGGATTTCATCTCACCTACAGATATTGAAGTTCATATCCTTTAACACCAATGAGGTCAAAATCCAAAGCTGAAGATAATGCAGGACACAGCCTTAACATACACATGCACACACATGAAGAGCAGCTGGAAGAGAAAGAGTGTATTAGGGTTCTCCAGAGAGACAGAACTGATGGAAGATGGGGGGAGTGGGGAGATGAAATTTGCTTATGCAATTATGAAGGCCAAGAAATCCCAACATCTGAGTTAGCAAACTGGTGATCCAGAGAGCCCACAGTGTAAGTTCTAGTCAGAACACTAGCAAGCTCAAGACCCAAGAAGAACTGACATTTCAGTTTGAGCCTGAAGTCAGGAAAAGACCAATGTCCCTGCTCAAGGCAATTAGGCAAGAGGAGTTTCTTCTTACTCAGTCCTTTTGTCCTATTCAGATCTTCAGCTGATTGGATGAGCCCCCACCTCCCCATATTAGGCAGGATCATCTGCTTCATTCAGTCCACTGATTTAAATGTTAATCACATCCTGAAACACTCTCACAGACACACACAGAATAATGTTTGACCAAACATTCAGGCTCCTTGTGGTCCAGTCAAGTTGACACACAAAATTAGCCATCACTAGGGGACTGATTCTTTTTAACAGATACATATCTGTTATCTGTCATATGTAGCTCCTACACATCCAAAGATCTATTATCTTCTTTAAAACCGCCAACAGTTCTAATAATAATGGCTGGCCTTCCTTAAGCACTTACTGCCTGCCAGAAAATGTCTGGGCACATCACATGAATTGAATCACTTGATCCTTACCACAACTCTGTAGAGAATGACTATTATTCTTCCCATCTTACGAATGATGAAACTGAGGCATAGAAAGTCCAATATTATGCAAGAAGTAAGGGAAGGAGCTGGGTTTCGAATCCAGCCAGTCTTGGTCCGGTCCCAGAGTTGTATTCCCAACTGCCTCTCATCCTCTCTCCCGCATTTATTCTGATCCTATAAAGCTTCCACAATTCAATATGCTTTTGTAACTTTTTTTTTAAAGACATAGTCAAGTGCCTACATGACCTATTTTGAAATTGACTTCTCTTGAAGATTAGATGGATGATAGATAGATAGACAGATAGATAAATAGACAGATGCCAAATATAATTTGATATCACATCTGCCTATTAAGGTAGTTGATAAACTCTGATTATACCAATTATAAACTAACAAGGTAGATTCTCAAGTGCTTGTCATATACTCCCTCTAACCCTCTAAAAACAATGGCAAAAGAGAATTTGGTCAGTGAAAGATGCATGTAATTGATATAAAATATTCTATCCTAACTCAATATGACAGTAAGAAAATTTAACCACAGCGATTTCTGGAATCTCCACCAAAGAGAATGTTGTGATTGCAGTACTCTCCTTCCTGTATTCCAAACATAGAGCATTAACAGGTTAAAATAAATTAATTTAAAAAATTATAATTGTGCTAAAAAATGAGATAAATGACTTCATGAACAGGCCACGAATAGAACAGAATACACAGCAGTAAATGAGATTTGAGATAAAAACAGGCATGCAATCGGGTCTAAGTTGGGCTCCTCATTTTCAATGGGGCTTCCATGTTGGGCTGTTAAACCATTCGGAGCTGCCCGATGTGATGGGAGGCAACAGAGGCAGCTGTATGAGCTTGAGGTGAGTAAGCCCTTGCTGGCTCAGCTATAGGAGACGTGACACTGCCACAGGACACACCAAAAAAAAAAAAAATGGTTCTGAACCAGGGATGTTGTGGGAGATGGACTGTAAACTGTCCACACAGAGTTATTAACATAGGGAAAGGAAAAGAAAACATTCATGTGTGTGCACACATGCACATGCACGTATGCACACATACACACACATATCCTTCTCAAGGTGAGCTTGAAAACTAAAGCAAGAACAAGACACTATAAAACAAACAAACAAGAAAATCCAGAAATATCTGAATCCAGAGCAAGAGAGAGTACAAAAAATAAATATTATAACTCAAACAAAAAGATGTAAACTGAAATTTAAAACTAAACAGAAGGAATAAAAAAATTAGATTTGTCATAGCCACAGAATTAGAGAGTTCTAATTCTGTACTGAGTGATCCAAAATGAAATGCAGACAGATGAAGAAATATGAAGTATGGAAAAGGGGTTAGACAACTTGGAGACAGATTGAGACCCTCACTGATGGATCTAACAGAGTGCCAGAAGCACGAAATATACAGAATGACGGAGTGGCAATTTCTGAAGAACTAATGGCTGAAGACTTTCCTGAATTGAAAGAAAAAGGAGTCCTCATCTATGTAGTGCATACCACATGTGAAAGAGAGAGAGAAAAATAAACACTTTGTAATGAAACTGTACAACATTAAAGGAAAAGACAATCTTCAGAAGTTATAAAGAAGTTACAGAATATCTACAAATGAGTAATAGTTGGGGTGGTGTATTAGTTTTCTATACTACATAAATAATTAACACAAAATTGGCAGCTTAAAACAACACACATTTCTTATCCCACAGTTTTTGTGGGTCAGGAGTTGGGACACAGCTTAACTGAGTTCTCTGTGAGGCTACAGTCAAGGTGTTGGCCAGGGCCAGGTTCTCGTCGGAGGCCCAACTGGGGAAGGATTCACGTACAAGCTCACGCAGGTTGTCAGCAGAGTTCCTTTCCTTGCAATTGTTGGACTCATGGCTACTTGCTTCTTCAAAGCAGTAAACAGAGCAAGACTAGAGCCAGTATGCTAGCAAGGCACTCTTATATAACATATCATCATTCCAGTAGTGACACCCCATCTCCCTCGCCATATTCTATTGGTTAGAAGCACATCACCCACCCACAGTCAAAGGAGGGGATTTTGTAAGAGATTGAGTACCAGGAGAGATTGTAGAGATCACCTTAAAGTTTGTCTGCTATAGGTAACAGCAAACATATCACCAATAATAGATACCAGAAGATAGTGGTGTAATATCTTTAAAATGATGGAGAAAGGAACTGTCAGTGTGTACCAGGGTGAATGATCATTCATCACGAGGGCCAAATGAAGCCATTTTCAAACACATAAAAACAGAGAGTTGTCTACCACAGACTCTTCTTGAATTTTTAAGGAATATAGTCTTTAGCAAGAAAAATATTGATAAAATCTGACAATATAGCTAACTACTGACAGTAAAATATTAATAATTGATTTTGTTTTTAAAAGATAGACCTAAATTTCAGATGGCAATAACACGAAGATGGGAGATGAGATGGAAAGTGTGTCAAACATACCAGCCTACTAATGGTACCTTCACTGTTTGGGAGGATAGAAGCACTGGGTAAGTTAAGACGGCATTATGAAAATGTAAAATAAAAGTGAAAGATTATAAGCTGTAATATTCAAACCAGCATAAAGGAAAAAAAAAAAGCAAATCCAAAACAACCACCACCGTCACCAATAACAAAAAGCTTTATCAATTTAATGTCAGGAAAGAAGAAAAAAATAGCCAAAGAAAACATGGTACAAAAGAGGTAGTAGAAAGAAACCCAAATGTGTCAATAAACGTAAAATGATTACATTCACCTGTTAAAACATACCGCCTTTAAAAGACAGAGTTAAAATATCTGAGGAAAGTTTAAAAATAAAATAATTTTTTAAATTCATGAATGTCAAGGATCCCCATTGCTTCAGTCAGTGAGTCTCCAACTTGTAATGAATTCCCTGAGGGATGTGTTGAAAATATAGATTCCTGGGCCCCTATTTAGAAATGTCGACTAAGTAGTCCTGGTTTTTAAACCCAATTATCTAAATGTTTAACCAGTTAGCCAGTTGCTTCTTTTCTTAAAATAATTTTTATTTTTCAACTACAGTTGACTTTCAAAATTATTTTATACTAGTTTCAGGTATATAGTATAATAGTTAGACATTTATATAATTTACAAGGTGATCCCCCTTGATAAGTCTAATACCCACCCGGCACCATGTAGTTATTACAATATTATTAACTATATTCCCTATGCTGTGCTTCACATCCCTTTGACTATTTTTTAATTACCAACTTGTACTTTCTAATCCCATTCCATTTTTCACCCAGTCCCCCAACCTCCTCCCATCCAGCAATCATCAATTGTTCTCTGGATCTATGAGCCTGTTTCTGTTTTGTTTGTTAATTTATTTTGTTTTTTAGATTCAACATATAAGTGAGATCCTATGATGTTTGTCTTTCTCTGTCTAATTTATTTCTCTTAACATAATACCCTCTAGGTCCATTCGTGTTGTCACAAATGATAAAATTACATTCTTTTTTATGGCCAAGTAATATTCTATTGTGTGTGTGTGTGTGTGGTGTGTGTGTGTGTGTGTATATACACACACACACACATATATATATGTATATATATACCACTGAATAAAAAAGTGGTATATATATATATATATATATATATATATATATATATTCAGTCGTCTATTGACTGAATAAAAAGTGGTATATATATATATATATATATATATATATATATATATATATATTAGCAAAGAACACTTAGGTTGCTTCCATATCTTGGCTGTTGTAAGCAACGCTGCAACGAACATAGAAATGCATGTATCTTTTTGAATTAGTGCTTTGGGTTTTGTTTTTTTTTTCCCAGATAAATACCAAGAAATGGAATTGTTGGGTCATCATCGTTGGGTAGTTCAATTTTTAATTTTTGAGAACCCTCCATACTGTTTTCCATAGTTAGCCAGCTCTTTCTGATGAAGGTGCTCTGAGTATCAACTCTAGAATATCAGGTTTTTCCACCCTCAGCTTTGCCCTGAAAACCTTCCTCCATCATATAATCTTACTTCTTCCAACTTAGCTTTTCCTGGTCCCCCCCAAAATGATACTTTTCCTTCCCTCATCCCCCCATGTGTCTACGCTCATTTATCATGCTGGACCCTTCCAGCACCTAGTATGGTAAGCTGAAATCCTAGGCTATATCATTATCATTTATGAATAAATCAAAGTGAGGACAAAGTAAATCAGAGTGGAGGTAAAACAACACCAAGAAGAAGGAGAAAGAGATAAAAAAAGAAAAGGAGAAGAAGGAAGAGACAGAGGATGCTGAGACAGCAGGCGGTGGAGACAGGCGCAGAGGCACCAGCATGGTGAGGAGGAGAAGGGAGAGCAGGGAAGCATGACTTGTCTGCTTATTGCTTCCTAGGCTCCAAATCTTCGGGGTTAGATCCAGGGTGCTCTGTAGCCATTGTTTCTGCAGCAGCAAAGATGAAAGTCAGACAAAATAATCCAAAAGTGCTGAACTCTGATGGCTAAGTCCTCAGGGGTTTATTAGACTTTACTTTCCTCAGATATTGAGGAAAGTCTTCAGCTGAAGTCCATTAAGCAAATTAAAAAGCAGGAGAAAAATAAACATAGATTGATGTAGATAGCAGTTTTATAAGGCAAAGGAAGCAGTTCTGACAAAACTCCCAAGCGTGGATCCGCAGCCCTTAAAACTCCTAAGATACTGTTCTCACCAAGATACTCTGCTGGCAGTCGTAAAAGAAAGCTAATATAATTTTTTCCCCTACAAAGACAGGGGCTGGTACAAACTAAAGTAAAGATATTATCCACTTTGTTTCTTAGTACAATTCCAGACATCAAGACATTTGTCATTTTGTCTCTAAGCAGGAAAATAAATAACAAATCCAAAACTGCCATATATATATATACATATATATATATATACACACACACGTATATATATGTGTGTGTGTGTATATATATATATATACACACATATATATATATACACACACACATTATACACACACACACACACACACACACACATATATATATATATATATATATATACACACACACACACATACATACATATTTAAGGTTATATACCACATATGACTTCAGATGAAATGAAACCACGTTAACATGCATTTCTCCCAAATAAAAACTTATGTGTTAGAGAATCACTTCAAAGTCATACCCCTTTGCAATTATTAGTATATCTGAAAAACAAGGCATTTTATGTCCCAGATCTTTAATAATCTAAAACAGAGTTATCGCACACCATGATGTACATAGCACCATGCTTGCGCCTGTGATACATGCAAATAACATGAACAAAAGACCTACATTCAGGTCCTCTTCCTTGCATATGACTGTGCATTTACATTAGCCACTTAAAAATAAAGTCAGCACTTGGACTTTGTCTCAGAGGCAAAGAACATTCCCTTGCGGCAATGGCTGTCTGAGTTCTAAGTGTATTTTCCTCAGAAGCAGGGGAGAAGCCAGCATTAGATTTTCCATTTCACGTTCTATGGCAGATTCAGAGGCCACGCTCTTCCTCACCTTGCCCTGAGGTTATGGAAACCGAGCCCATGGCAGCCGCACTCGCTAACAGATTCACATGCATTCCCTGGTTCCTCTCCAGGACTCTGGGATGCAGAAAGCAGAGGGGGTGATGCCTACATACAAATATAGTCCTCGGAGTTTCTAAGCCAAGTAAATTCAACATTTCAAAACATTCTTACATTTTAAAAGGCTCAAGCTTTCCAAAATTTGCAAAATTCTTGACTTCCAAATATCTCCGGGCTTTGCTTTATACTGAACACGTATAAGCATAATAATAGACATCATATATTTCCAAACAAATAAAGGGGAACGCAAACTTGAGTCATCAAAAGTGGGAAGTACTGTTTTGCAAAAATGTCACGGTATATTCTTAAAGTGAAAAAAAAATTAAGTTGTACTAATTTTTAATAGATGAAAGCACATTTCAATCTTTTATGTGCAATTAGTTACAAGGAGAGTATCTTTAATACATAAAGGAACAGATTCTCCCTTGACCCTAGTAGCTAACTTCCATTCATCTCTCAAAAGAGCCCATAACCCCAAACCTAGTTGCTGGTCTCTGGACACCAAAAACCAGATTAAATCCAATTATTCTTTCTAGCAAACACAGGAAGGTCATAACCAGTTTAAATTTACAGAAACCCCAAATCTCATTTTTACCAATCATTTTTACCCTCTTTTCCCTTGAAATGTTTTTTGAGAGTTGCCTTCAAAACAAAATGGACTAATGTGGGCTTCTCTGTTGCCTGCCTTTCTCACGGATTAGTGGAGATGCTGATGACTAGGAAAATGCATGAATTGTGTAGAAACCAGAGATGGGACATTCAAATACTCCACAAAGAAAAAATACAAAGGAACAAGAGTTTCCCCAAATCCCCAAAAGAAATTAGAAATAATAACCCCCTGGAAGTGCCCACGATTTTTAACATCCGTGGAATGCTTGGTTGAGTTAATATCAACTATTACGACCACATCTGGGTTAGCAAGTGGAATTTCCATGCAATCTTGGATCCTCGGCTTTTCTTATGCAACCTCATTAGTAGCACAAATTCTGCTGTGAAAACTCATCCAGATTTGCAACCAGCGTTACCTTTTCATCAAAACCATTTAAGATGTGTAAGGCGAAGTGTAAAATCCTGGGCCATGTACATATGGGGAGTAGCTGTACAGTAAGGAGCTGGCTAGGTGGGAGCACCGTATAAAATCAGGCTGATGACCCTCGGAAGAGAGGAGAAATGGGGGCTAGGGGCTCTGACTGAGAGAGGGTGAAAGCAGAGACAGCTTCTAAGTGACACGGAATGCCTTAATCAAGATCAGCCACTGCGAATGGAAAGTACATTTCCTAATTCGCTTGTGTAAAGAGTATTGGGCAATTGCAATAATTTGCTCTTCTTGTTTAGAATTCTACTAGATAATTGCTGTGTTCAGAAAAGAAAGTGATGACTCTAGTTATCACGTTATAGCGATATGGGCTGGTTTGTGGAAAGTCGCATCTCTGGATTAAATGGTAATTTATTGTTATTTGTTTTTAAACTGAGTTTCTGTTGATATGTTCTATTAACCCACCATTTATTAAGCTCTGACAAAATGACAAGCACTAGGAGACTCTTATGGCAAGTCACTTAATTACAAATATTCATTCAATAAGCATTTATTGAATATCTACTCAAAGCCAAACTTTGTGCTATGGTGTTAAAATACAAGGTCACTCTGAGCTTCAGTTTTTTTTCTTTTTTTTAAATTGTGGTATAATTGACATATAATATTAGTTTCAGGTGTACAAAGTAGTAATTTTATATACATACATACATATATATCCAGATTCATTATTGTGATTTTTCCTGAATCTAAATTATATATATATATATAATTATATATATATATATATATATATATATATATATATAAATGATCACCACAATGAGTCTAGTTAAAATCTGTCACCATATGTGCTTACAGAATAACTTTTCTTATAATGAGAACTTTTATGATCTACTCCCTTAGCAACCTTCAAATATACAATGCTACAGTATTAACTACAGTCACTGTGCTGTACATTGCATCCCCACGACTTATTTATCTTATAACTGGAAGTCTGTACTTTTTCACTTCCTTTATTCATTTTTGCCCACCCCCAGATCTCCACCTGTTCTCTGTATCTATTTGCCTGTTTTGTTTTGTTTTGCTCTGTTTGATTGCACATATAAGTAAAATCATATGGTATTTGTCTTTCTCTGTCTGACTTATTTGACTTAGAACAATGTCCTCCAGGTCCCTTCATGTTGTTACAAATGGCAAGATTTCTTTCCTTTTTATGAATGAATAATATTCTTCTGTGTGTGTGTATGTGTATGTGTAATTTTCTTTATCCATTCATCCATTAATGGATACTTAGGTTGTTTCTATACTTTGGCTATTGTAAATAATGGTGCAATGAACATATGGGTGTAGATATCTTTTCGAGTTAGTGTTTTCATTTTCTTTGGATAAATACTCAGAATCGGAACTGTTGTATCATATGGTAGTTCTATTTTTAATTTTTTGAGCTACTTCTTACTGTCTTCCATAATGACTGCACTAATTTACATTCCCAATAACTGCACGCAGGTTCCCTTTTCTTCACATCTTTGCCAACACTTGTTATTTTTTGAGTTTTTGATAATTGCTATTCTAACAGGTGTGAGGTGGTTCATTGTGGTTTTGTTTTTCATTTCCTTTGTGATTAGTGATTTTGAGCATCGTTTTTTATATACCTATTGCCCTTCTGTATGTCTTCTTTGGAAAAAATGTCTATTCAGATCTTCTGCCTATTTTTTAATCAAATTGTTTGTTTTGCTACTACGTTGTATGAGTTCTTTACATATTTTGGATATTAACTTCTTATTAGATATATGATTTGCAAATACTTTTTTCCATTCAGTAGGTCGCCTTTTTATTTTGTTGATGGGGGCTTCAGCTTGTTAATCTGTAAAAGAAGGTACTAACGGCAACATTTCTAGAGTTTCTTTCTGTTGTAAAAAAAAATCTCATTTCGATTAGTTTTATTATTTGTTTATAAATAGTTTGTCTTTCATTTATAAACTTCGAATCCAGATTCATTACTGTGATTTTTCCTAAATCTAAATTATACATTGAAAAGGTCACCAGACGATTTAGTTCTCACCACTGGAGCCTGCCAGCATTGAGAATGGAGATAAACGTTAACTGGAATTTTAAACACATGCTTACAAATTACTGCAAACCTCAGATACAATAAATAAATGACAGAAAGGGAATCAAGATCCTTAGAATTATTCCCATAAAACTTCTTTCCCACTCAATAGTGGCAACATAATCAGGATTCCAGCATAAACGGGGTCCTCCTTTTGTGGGACATGCTCAAGGCTAAAGGTGGTTTGGTTGGTACCTCATACCCCAGTTATCTGGCTCGCCATCACAACCCTGTTGCCATTGACAGGAGCTAGCAGTGTAAGCCCGCTAGGTTTCAGTTTTCCTTATTCAGGGAGTGCACAGTTGGATTAAATGATGGAAAAAGTCATGCCACACAGACATTTTCCTTTCAAGAAGTTAGAGAGAGTTCAGCCACAGTGCAAGTTCTTTCTGCATTTATCTTGGACTTAAAAAAAATTGGAAATGGCTATAACATGACATGTTGACATATGAGAGTAGAAATGGGGGGAGGTTTGTGAAGATGATGGCAGAGAAAGTGGTCTACAAATGGTTAGATATTTGTGGGAGGAAAAGTAGCAAAAATGCACTGGGAAGGACTGGCCATTCGCACACATACGCACACTGATATTCTCAGGGTTAGAGCACAAATGACTGAAGAAATTCTTGGGGTACCACAAAGTTTAGTAAATCTATGTTTCATGGAATAATCAATGTTATCCTACTGTCCTGAACTGCACCAGGATTTTGGAGTGTTTGGAACACTGGAGAACTTTCATTATGCATTCGGCAAATGTTAAAAAATGTCAAAAATAGAAACAATAAGAAAGACCCAGTGCGAGATTTGCATGGCACGAAAGACACATGAAGAATTCCTACCTTATCCGTGCTTGTGCCTCCAGGCAAGGCAGAACGCTCAGGAGGGTGAGCTGTCTAACCTTGGCAGAGCAGCCTCCAAAGTAGCAGTTCTTAACGTTCTGAAAGTCTTAGATTCCTTTAAAAATTAGGTCCAATTCAGAGTTTATCCCCAGAAAAGTACACACAAATATCCCCAGAAAAGTGCACACAAATATCCCCACTTTGCATGCAATTATAGGAGATTTTTCAGATCTTCCGAAG
Organism: Pteropus medius; assembly: GCF_902729225.1. Lineage (NCBI taxonomy): Eukaryota > Metazoa > Chordata > Mammalia > Chiroptera > Pteropodidae > Pteropus > Pteropus medius. Next base: position 1,546,221 of record NW_024350397.1, read on the forward strand.
CCTTGGACTAAGCACTGTATCCACTAATTTAAAATAGCTGTTGCTGTGATCACCATCAGAATGACAAGTCTAAATTTGATTTGTTTATACTTCTGCACTGGTCTTAGCTTTGTGACCGGTCGCTCCATGTAGGTAAATGTATGAGGTTAGCAGCTTGAATCCTTATACCTGAACTCTATGGCTCTTATGTCCTCATTTCATTTTACATGGCCCTATATAAGGGAACTGTGAATAATGTATCCATTCATTCTTTTCAGTTAATCATGATATACAGCAGCTTGGATGGCACAGTAGACTATCATCATGTGGTCACATTTTATTTAAAAAATTAATTAAGTAAGATCACACTATATTATCAGGGTTAACTATATTATAAGTTAATATGGTTACTTTTATAAAAATGAGGTCTTTAAATAATAGAATCTTCACAATAATTTGTAATGAGAAGTGATTTTGAAAATCTTTTGAGCCACATGTTTGCTGGGTTTTCCTTTGACAAAGCAGTTAAATAGGTTGTCAGATTTAGAGATTAATCATTTTTTATTTTAAAATAAACAAGTCCATTGAGTGTTTTGTTTTGTTTTGTTTTGTTTTCCCCAGCACCACTAAGCAATTCTCCATTTCTCAGAAGACACTGACTGAGTGTCCTACAATTTAACTCAATTCTAACACTACCTACCAGGGGATAAGGTCAGACCCCACAGGTTTAGGGTTCAGTCCCACAAGACTGCCTTCCACTTCAACTGCTCAAGTTCAAGTTGTTACCTGTGCTTCTGACCAACAGGCTGTAAGTTGGAGACATCCATGATCCTCTCCTTGGGTTCAATTAATTTACTAGTGTGGCTCACAGGACTCAAGAAACCAGTTTATTTACTGGATTACTGGTTTATTACAAAGGATATTAAAGGATACAAAAGAACAATGAGATGGAAGGATACATAGGGAGAGGTCCAGAAGGGTCCCAAACAGAGGAGCTTTGGTCCTTGTGGAGTTTAGAGTGTGCCACCATCCTCCCAGCATTTGGTACGTGCTGGTTCGCCAATCTAGACATTCTCTGAACCACCTCTTTTCGGGTTTTTATGGGGCTTTCATTACATAGGCACGATTGATGAACTCATTGGCCATTGGTTATTGAACTCAATCTCCAGCCCCTCTCCTCTCCTTGGAAGTTGGGATGTGGAGCTGAAAGTTCCAACCCTCTAATCACACTTGGTTCCCCTGGCAACCAGTCCCCATCCTTCTGGTACTTTCCAAAAGTAACTTCGTTAATATAAACTCAGTGTGGTTGAAAGGGTTTGTTATGGATATTAAGACACTTTTATCACTCTTATCACTGGGAAATTCCAAGGTCTTTATGATCTCTGTTCCAGAAATGGGAACAAGAACCAAATATATATTTATTAGAAATCACAATATCACACATATATTTCAAATGTGATCAACTTTTTTGTTACACATGGCTGGCTATTAGTGGTATCTGAAACTAACAGATTTTTAGTTATTTTTATTTTGGAATAATTTTAGATTTATAGAAAAGTTTCAGTCTCCATATACCCTTTACCCAGCTTCCCTGACATTGACATCTTACATATCCACAACACATCGGTCAAAACCAAGAGATTAATGTTGGTACAATGCATCAACTACAGGCTTTATTCAGATTTCACCAGTTTTCCTAACATTCTCTTTTTTTTCCTTTCAGGATCTAATCCAGGATACCACATTATATTTTGTCATCATATTTCATTAATCTCTTCCAGTCTGTAACAGGTTCTCAGTCTTGTTTTTCATGACTTTGACACATTTGAAGAGTACTGGTCAAGTATTCTGTAGAATGTCCTTCATTTCGGTCGTGTAATGTTTTCTCATGATTAGACTGGGGTTATGGATTTGGGGGAAGAAAACCAGAGGGGTGAATTGCCCTTCTCATTACATGATGTCAGAGAGTACCTAACATGAGTCATCACTGATGAGGTTAACTTTCATTACTGGATAAAGTGGGCTCTACCAGGTTCTCTACTTAAAGTTACCATATTCTATCCGTTGGAAGCAAGGCACTAAGTTCAGCTCCTACTCAAAGGGAGGATAATTAAACTCCATTTCCACATAGATTATTTAGAATTCTTCTGTAAGATTTGTCTCTTCTCTCCATATATTTATTTATTCAATCATTTATTTATATCAATATGTACTCCCAGATATTTATTTTATTCTCTAAGTTGTAATACTATAGCTATTTATTTTTTTGCTCAAATTGTTCCAGTTTTGCCATTGGGAGTTCTTTTAGTCTGGCTCCTCTGTCCCTTTGTTATATTATCCGCCTCTCTCTCTCTTTCTCTCTCTCTCTCTCTCTCTCTCTGTCTGTCTGTCTGTCTGTCTGTCTGTCTGTCTGTTTGAACACTTCTTCAATTTCCAGCACTAATAAGATGCTCCAGGCTCATCCTCCATTTTCTCTGTCCCAGTTCTAAAATCCTCCAGTTTTCCAAGGAGTCCTGGTTGCCTTTATTGGAGAATGTTGCCAGAAGCAAGATCTGTGCTGAGTGTGCTCATTGTTACTGAGTGTCACATCTTCTAGTTTCTCTCAGAAGATAGTTAAGAAATAGATGTATATATACTGACCCACATATACACACATACCTATATTATTTATCTATCAAAAATAAAACTTCTATGTATATATATTTGATAGATATGTTATCAAAGATAGGGAAATATAGATATGTATGTATACATGTGTATACATGTATATATCTATCTGAAGATGATAGATAATGATAGTTGATAGATAGATAGATAGATAGATAGATAGATAGATAGATAGATAGACAGATGATAGATAATCTCTGACTCTAATCCTGCACCACAGCATTCATTCTAGCCTTCTTTTTTTGCTTATTTGTACCTTCTTCCTCTGACAGTATGAAATCTGGCTCCCATTATCCATAAATTATTTACTCATTTGTTTAACTCTAGAATATATGTAATTTCAAAATTGCTCACTCTTACCTCCAGGAGAAATGAATTTACAAACTAAATTGTAGCACTGATATACAGATCTTGTTTTTAGACTTTAATAGTCAAACAAAGCACTGTTTTCCTAGGTTACCTAAATCGGTAACTGTTTTCCCACACTATTCAATGAGGTTATGTTATACATTTGTGATAGAGTTAGATTTCTTTATCACAGTCTGCGTTCCATCTTGGGATCTCCCTATATACCCTGGTTGATTTTTAAAATTTTTCATACAGCGAAGTTTATTCTTTGTGGTGCACAGTTCTATGGGTTCTGACAAATTTATAGTCACATATCCACTACCCCAGTACCATAGAGAATAGTTGCATTGATCTAAAATTTTCCTTGTGCCATCCCTTTGTAATAAACTCCTCCTCTAGCCCCTGGCAACCACTGATCTGTTTTCCATTCCATAATTTTGGCTTTTTCATAATATCATATAAATAGAATCTCATAATATGTAGTCTTTTGGATTGCTTCTTTCACTTAGAAAATGCATTTGAGATGCATCTATGGTGTGGAAATCAACAGCTTCCTCCTTTTATTGCTGAGTACTAGTCCATTGGATGGACATACCACTAGTTGTTTATACATACTCTTGCTGAAGGCCAACTAGCTGCCTTCAGTTTTCAATGATTATAAATAAAGTTGCTGTAAACGGTTAACTTGTTTCTGTGTGAATGTAAGTTTTCAATTCACTTGTGCTATTGTTGGTTCCATTTCAAAGTCTATGTTTAACTTTTTAAGAAGCTGCCAAACTGTTTTCCAAATTGACTATACATACATCAATATACTGTGTTGGATGAGACTTCTTACCGCTCTGTGTTTTCCTCAGCATTTGGTATTGTCAGTTTGATTGATTTTAGTTATTCTAATAGGTGTGAAGTAGTATTTCATTTTCATTTTAATTTACATTTTCCTAATGATAAAATATGTTTACTGCCTTTTTATGGGCGTATTTGCCATCTTTATGTCTTCTCTTTTGAAATGTTTGTTCAGATCATTTGCCCATTTTTTAATTGAGTTGTTTGTGTTGCTTATTGTTGAGTTTTAAGAGTCCTTTACAAATTATGGATACAAGGCTTTCATCAGCTATGTAATTTGTAAATATTTCTCCTAATCTGTGACTTGTATTTTCATTCTCTTAACAGTGTCTTTGAAAGAGCAAAAGTTTTTAATTTTGGTCAAGTCCAAACTATCAATTTTTTCTTTCATAGATGATGCTTTTGGCATTGCATCTAAAAACTCATTGCCAAATCCAAGTTCTTGCAGATTTTCCCTTATATTCACTTCTAGAAACTTTATAGTTTTTAGTTTTTACATTTAGGTCTTTGATCAATTTTGAAATGATTTATATAGAAAGTATGAAATATACATCCTTCAACAAACCTTCTATTTTTTTAATGTTTTATGGTAGGTGTATTTTTGTTTATTTGCTCATTTTTGGAAATAGCCAGTTGTTCCAGGACCATTTGTTTAAAACTCATTTATCCACTGAATTGCATTTGCATCTTTGTAAAAATTCAATTGACTGTATTTTTGTGAGTCTATTTCTGGGCATTCATTATGTTCCATTAATCTATATGTCTATCTTTCTAACAATATCATGATGATTTGATTATACAGCTTTATAGTAAGTGTTATAATCAGGTAGCATGAGTCCTTAAGTTTTGTTCTTTTTCAGTTAAGTTGCAAGAGATTGATAACTGAAAATTTATTAGGTAAATTTTAATAAAAACTTTGCATAATGGGCAGATAGAATTTAAGAATATTATAATTACTAGTACAACCAACGATAAACTTCTATTTAGATCTACATATCACAATGAGAATTTCAAGTGTCTTTAGATATGAGCATAAAATAAATGGCCCTTGAAACTAGCTTTTTAATTATCGATCTACAAAGTATTTAACCAAATTTTTCAAAAGTATTGAAATTTTCCAAACGCTAATCTCACTAAAATTTTATTATGAATAATTTAATTACAGCAAGACATTTTGTCCTGCTAATAAAATTTTTAAATGTTAATTTTACCTCTGTTGCATCCTCTTAAAAATTTTAGTTTGGTATATGTTTATAATTTATGTAATATGTTAGTGCATAATATGTGTGATTTATAATTTAATATATACCTAGTGGAGAAAAATGCGCAACTTTATTGGTGGGCTTTGTGATCAAGTTTGGAGACCGTTACTTGAGAGGAGAGCTCTCACCTGGCTGAGCTGAGTAGAGGAGGGCTACTGAGGAGAAAAAAAGACAAAAAGACAGGTAAGAAGGGCCAGAATGTAATTATCCTCTCAGTACCAAGAAGTAGAATTCTAGAATCTCTAGGCAGTTGGAGACAAAAGAGTCAAGAACTCTTCTTTCTTTAGGGTTCTAAAGAAAGGCTCCTGGTTGAAGACGAGGTCACTTGTGCCTGGAAAGAATCAGAAATGTCTTCATGGGAGGCAGGAAGTTCATGTGAACTGCCAATCACTGACTGAGTAAGTAGAACAGTGTTTCTTCCACAGAATTACTTGAGCAATGCCTCTGGGGCAGGTAGACACCAGGAATCCACCTTTTTAATAAGACTTAAATTACTCTGATGAAGTCACCTGTCTGGAAGGACCAGAAATACCAACCTCTGCCTTAAAGGATTTAGAACATTATGCTTGAGGCTATCATTGCTGTGGCTTTCTGTTTTGTTTGATTTTATTTGTTAAAGACCAGTAAGATTCTAAGGCAAGGAATGGAAACCAACTTAATCTGTAAGCTTTGCATCTTAAACCTCATCTGTCTCCCTCTCAGAGCTTGGCTCAATGCTGGGGCATAGCTCCATGCTATACGCCAGGGACTTTTTCTGTAAAGAGTCAGATTTTTATTTTAGGTTTGGGGGGTCTCTAGGATCTCTAATAAAACCACTCAGTTCTGCCATTGTAGACAGAAAGCAGCCATACACAACACATTACTGAATGGGTATAGTTATGTTCCAGTAAAACTTACCAAAGCAGTCCTGGTTTGCTGATACCTGGTTTGCTATTAGCCAGTGTGCATTCTACATACCCCAGATGACAGGTAGTTAGTTACCTTACTGCTTAGTTACTTTAAAGTCTCTGTAATAACTCTCCTCCTGGCCTTGCTGAACACTCAGCTCTGTGTTTAGCTTTGCCTCTGTTTCTCCATGAAGAGAAATTAATAATTTTAGAAATTTCTAGGCAGATGCAGAAAATGATACTGGATGAAAATACGGATGAATATGAGGTTTGGTATCATAAGCAGTTATCAGAAATTTTACTCCACCTCCATCTCAGCAAGGTCGTTATATTTGGGGAAGACACATCACTTCAAGAAAGGAAGTGTTCGTGGAAAGCTAGTATCTAGTAAGGGGTGAAGCTCTTGATCCTACTCCCATTTTAAATAATTCAGTGGGGGCTCCACCACCCAACACATTCCTCCTCTTGTGACCCATTGTCATTCATCCCCTTCCTGCTCATAAGTTGACACCAGACTTTTAGGAGGCCCCGTGGAACAGTGGTGGAGGATCCCAGAAAAACATCGCATTTGTGATATAAGACTGATATTTTTGAAGTGATGAGCCCACATTTGGAAAAGTGTCAAGAAAATAAATAGAAGAAAGATAAGATGCTAATTCCTCTCCTTTCCCTAAAGCCTCAAACAATAAATCTTGAAGTTGTCCATGCAGACTCATGTATATTTCATCTCTGGCTGGAATCAGGTGTCTGTTTCTGCATATGTAGGGAATACCTGACTCTTTGTATTCTTTCCTTTCTATTCACAAAGTTAATGGGAATCCTAGAAATATATTGTCCTCTGTGTGTTTTAGGTGGATGGTTCTTTCCTGATCCTAAGAACATAAGCGTTTACTTGGGAGTAACGGTGTAGAAAGCGTTAAGGAAAGAGCCTCCACTCACTCTTTCCCTGTGCTGTATCCTCTCTGTATTTCGATTTTCTTTGATGCTGATTCTGAATGATTAAAAGTGATAGGAACCATTGAGGTAAGGCTACTGTATTTCGATTTTCTTTGATGCTGATTCTGAATGATTAAAAGCGATAGGAACCATCGAGGTAAGGCTGCTCACAATCGTGGCTGGCAGATTATTGGCGACAGACTTAAACTCAGGATGAAGCAAGGCTGTCTGACCTGGTCTTTCAATCTTTGACAGGTTCTGTCTCCAACAGGCTCGGGGATGAAGGCTGCCAGCATCTTGGCCCTGATGGGCTGCCTGGCCACAGTCACTGAGCCCAAAGTCTACACTCGCTGTAAACTGGCAAAAATATTTTCGAGGGCTGGCCTGGACAACTACAGGGGCTTCAGCCTTGGAAACTGTGAGATTTCTCCCATCTTGTTCTTTCTACCTTGGATGTCTCCCCCACATTCACTCTTCTTCCCAACTTTTCCACGTTCTATCTCACCAGGAATGATTGCTAGGTGTTCAAATATTCTCCTGAACTGCTTACTGCTCTCTGGGGCTTCTCAGCTCCTTCCCTGCCCCTCCTGTTCCCACTCCTGGTGTCTTGTACTAATGACACCAGCCAGGGAGCAAGAAAACAATGCCACCCTTGCTGGCATTGTGGAGGATGAACCTGACTTTTAGTCTAGTCCCGGCTCGGCCACTGACTAGATGTGAAGCTCAGGTATGCCAACCCTGCCTGTCATGTGCCCCATGAGTGAGCTACCTGCCTGGACCTGCTCCGAGGTTTATTAGGAGCACAGCATTATTGTAGCACATATAAGGGAACTCACCCCTAAGAATAGGTTGGAGGAAAAAAATGCATTTCTATTTCTGACTTTTCCCCATCTAGGGATCTGCATGGCGTACTATGAGAGCCATTACAACACCACAGCTGAGACTGTCCTGAAGGATGGGAGCATTGACTACGGCATTTTTCAAATAAACAGTTATACGTGGTGCAGAAATGCAAAGCTACAAGAGAAGAACCACTGTCATGTTGCCTGCTCAGGTACGATTTCAATTTTCATCCTTGTGGACAAAGGCAAGAATTCCAATAATGGGATATCCACCTTTTTTCTGCTTTAACTAAAATTTAGAGTTCAAATAAGCAAGTAGGTCTATATCAGGCTAGTAAATTATTCCACAGTTCCCAAAGGTAGTACTCTGGATCCTGTGGCCTACTTGCTCAAAGATGACTTATTCTTTCTAAGATGGTTTTTATGAAGCCCACCATGAAAACAAGAGGATGGGCAAGTGACTTTACTACCCTTTCATGCATAGAGATATTAAATATCTTTAATAAGAAGGAGATATCTGTTTGCCCACTAATTTCCATAAGCAATTCAATCAAAAGATGCAATTTATGTTTCTTCATACAGAATGAGACAAATAAATACACTTTATGTAGCATTTTTTAAACAATAGAAATAAAGCTAGAATTCACTGCCAAATCTTCTACTTCAATCATTTAAGAAAATATAGGTGTGCACAGAACTGAGGATAGCAAAATACAACAGACATGAATTCTGGCATTAGGGAAGAGAATACGTGTTATATGAAGTTAAACAAATGTCTGTACACAGATTTGGGTTGAATGTTGTGGACTTCAGAGGGAAAAGGTATAATTAAGAAAATCATGGGAAGTTTTGTAGGCACAGTGATATATTTGATCTAAGACTTGGAAGATAGTTAAGATTTGGATATTCAGAGCTGAAGAGGAGTCATTCTAGACCAGGGAAACAACAAAAGCAAAGAGGTACATGTAGGGATGTGTGGGGCATGGACAGGGAAATGTGAGAAATTTATCTGGAACAAAGGGTACATAAAGACAGAAAATAGGACATGTGATTGGAAAGGCTGATTACTTTCTGATCACGAAGGATCCTGGAAGCAAGACTAAAAAGTATGTACTGATTTCCACCTGAAATAGGAAATCAACAGCGATTAGTTGATTAATCGCTGTTTTAGAAAGATTAATCTGCAAGCACAGTATAAGAGAAATTAAAGAAGGGACCATTAAATGCCACTGCAATTGTTGAGGTGAGAAATGACAAGATCTGACAGTTATGGCTGGTGGTGTGGAGAAGGGACTGATGCAAGAGGTATTCAACAGCAAAAGGGCAGAGCTAGGTAAATAATGAGTGTCTCGTTTGCCTCCCCTCTAGAATGTGAGCTTTATGAGAGCAGAAGTTTTATCTGATTTGTTAATTAATGTATCCTCATTGCCTAGAATGATGCCTGGCCATTGTTGGAGCTCAATAAATACTGATGAAATAAATGAACGGAGGGAGTAAGGAGCAAGGATGAAATCAAAGAGTCATAAAATATCCTATGACAAATTCCTTAGGAGCAGGAAATGAACTTTAAATTTCTCTTTGATTCATACAAGATGATTAGTAGCTGTTTTTGAATGTATGAATTATTGAATAACATGTTAATTTATCTAGTAAATTGTTCCTAGCCGTACATTAATTCAGAATGCTCACTACCTCCAGAGGTAGATCACCTAGTAATTGGTCAGCCCTTAATTTAGAATACTCTTTTGTTGGACCAAAATTTACCTTCTTATAGCTTTCTTCCATTAATCATAGTTTTTCCTATGATTAAACTTATTAAACATTTGACAACGATTAGTGAATATTTCTCATCTTATATTTCTTATCTTCTGGGCTAAATTTTCATTATCTTCACCTTCCTGCAGACATGACTTTTAAACCCTACTCATCCTGATCAGTCTCAGTAGCATTCCTTAAGAGTTCGCCAATGGAGTCTTCCAGTTAAACATGGCGATTGGGCATGTGCATTACTTCCCATGGTAGGTCTCATAACGCCCCCCACACCAGAATATCCATTCATTCCCTAATCCCCAAGACCTGTGAATATGTTACTTTATAAGGTCAAAGGGACTTTGCAAATGTGACGAAGGGTACTGACCTTGAGAGGGGGAAGATTATTCTGCGTTATCTGGGTGAACCCAAACTAATTACATGAGTCCTTAAAACTGGAGAATTTTTTTCCAGTTGTGATAGCATAAGGAGGAAGAAAAATTCAAAATCTAAGGTACTCAACCCACCATTGCTAACTTTTGAAGATGAGAGAAGAGGCCACAAGTCACAGGATTTGGTGGGGGGAGGGGAGCGTCTATAGAAGCTGGGAATAACCTCAGATGACACCCACAAAGGAAGCAGGGACCTCAGTCCTACAACCTCAAGGAACTGAATTCTGCCAAAATCCAAATAAGCAAAAAATTGAATCTTCCCCTAGAGGGCCCAGAAAAAAAAACAGCCTTGCCAAGTGCACACACATTGAGGACTGTCATATCTTCTTCATGAATTAACCTTTTTATCATTAGAGTCACTGTCCCTGTTTAACTCTGGTAATATTTCTTTAGGAAATATTTAAAAAGTCCATAAATTGACTTTTTCTGATAGTAATATAATCATTCAACTTTCTTTACCTGATACATTTTTCCCATTCTTTTACTTATAATCTATCTATATCTTTATATCTACAGTGAGCTTCTTATAGACAGCATGTTGTTAGGTATTACTTTATATCCAGCCCAATAATCTCTGCTTTTCAATAGGAATATTTAGACCAGGGGGTCAGCAAACATTGTCTCAAAGGGCCTGATAGCAAATATTTTAGGCTTTTTGGGCCATATGCTGTTTCTATTATAACTATTCAACTTTCCATGTAGGACAAAACCAGTCATGGACAATATGTAAATGAATAGGCATGGCTATGTTCCAATAAAACTTTATTTATAAAAATAGAGGGTAGGCCTGCAGGCCATAGTTTGCCGAACCTTGGTTTAGACCCTTTATATTTAATGTAATTAAAATCCACCATGTTGTGATTTGTTCTCTATTTGTGCCAACTATTCTTGGTTCATTTTCTCTGTCTTCTTTTGAATAAATTGGATATTTTTCAGTATTCTCTTTTATTTCCTCCATTGGCTTATTAGCTATAATTCTGTTCTAACATGTATCATTATCTTATTACATTCCACCTTCAAATAATATTCTACCACTTCACATATATAAATTTTATAACAGTATGCTTCTATTTACTCATCTTATCTTTCGTAATATGTTGTCATGTATTTTACTTCAACCTATTATACACCTCAAATGCGTTTTTATTATATTTGCCTTAAACAATTATCTCTTAAAAATTTAAATGAGGAAGGGGATCTTTATATTTACCATATATTTACCATTTTCAGCATTCTTCATTCCTCTGGTGGATTCATTTAGGCAGGCAGTTAAGTGATAGCATTTTCCTTCAGCCCGAAGAACATCCTTCAATGTTTTTTTCAAGTGGAGTCTACTGATAGGCATTCTCTTACGATTTTTTTTTTTATCTCAAAATGTCTATGTTTCATTTTCTTTTTTGAGGACTATAGTCTCTCCGTATAACTTCTAGGCTGACAAATGTTTTCCTCTCAATTTGTTAAAGATATTCCATTGTTTTCTCCTTGACTTGTTTATTATGAGAAATCAGTGATTTTCTTATCTGTGTTCACTGTATGCAATGTGTCCTTTTTTCTCTGGCTGTTTTTAAGATTTCCTTTTTATCACCAATTTTTCAGCAATTTGATCGTAATGTGTATTTTCTTATGTTTATCTTACTTGATACTAACATTATGGATCCCTGAGTTTATAATTTTCATCCTTTCTCCTAGGACACTAATGAGACATGTCTTAGACTACTTGATGTTGTTGCATAGGTCCCTGAGGCTCTTCACTTTTTTCAGACTTTTTCCCTTTTTGTGTTTTATTTTCAGTAGTTTTCACTGCTATATCCTCAAGTTCTCTGATCTCTTATCTGAAGTGTCTAATCAATTAAATTCATCAATTGAATGTTTCATTTCAGATATTATATATTTTTTTCAATACTGGGTAATAGTTTTACATCGTTCATTTCTCCCATTTTACTCATGATTTTCTTTAAGTTCTTGATATAAATCAGCTTATTTAAAAGTACTGCTTAAAATGTCTTGTCATTTCTGGGTTGATCTCTCTCTCGATTGATCTTTCTCTTGGTCATTGATTGATCTTTCTCTTTGGTCATGGGTCACATTTTCATGTCTCTTTGCACATGTAATAACTTTTTATTAGCTACTAGATATAATGTATGTTACATTATTGAGTGTCTGGATTATGTTGTCTTCCTTTAGGGAATGTTGAGTTTCATCGTGGTAAGCAGTTAATTCTGATTAGGGAAATTCTAGAGTGATCTTTGTAGTAGAACTAGTTTAGTCTCATTACCAAGGCATGGCTCTTTTAGTGTATCTGACTGTCTCAGGGGTTCAGCAAGGTCTCTCTCCTCTGGCTAGTCAAAAATTAAATGTCTTCCAGCCCCACAGGAGCTCTGTAATTGTTCAAGTCCCTGGTAATTGTTCTCTGACTCAGTTTTCTCTTTTGCATGCCCGGTTTAGCCTTCAGCCAAAGGCTCAGTGAAATTTTTTTTCAATTACAATTTTTTTTCAAATACAATACTATATTAGTTTCAGGGGTACAACATAGTAATTAGACATTTAAATAACTTACAAAGTGATCCCCCTGTAAGTCGTGTACCCATCTGACACCATACATTGTTATTACAATGTCACTGACAATATTCCTTGTGCTATACTTTACATCTTTGTGACTATATTTATAACTGGCAATTTGTACTTCTCAATACCTTCTTCAGTGGAATTCTTATGCAGATTTTTGGTGCTCTCCTTGAGGGTACCTCCTACCTCTCAGGTACCCTCCTCCACAAATCTAGCTTCTGATCTCTCTCCTCCATTTAGATTGCTATCTCCTGTCTGGATCCTACCTCCCTGATCTGGAAAATACCTCTGGTCACAAGGTATTGTGACCTCGCTTCATGTGGTTTCTATCTCTCAAGAATCATGAATCCTGCATCTCCTGTTGCGTAATGTCTAAAAATAATGTTCCCATATATTTTATCTAGTTTTCTAGTTGTTTACAGTGGGAAAGGAAATCTGTTACTTCACCCTGGCCATGCTTGACTTTGAATACAGTTTAATATAATAGTAATTTAATATTGTTCAATTTAGTTCCAATTAAAGAAGTCTGGGGCAAACTTATATCTGCAAGACAATCTTGGAATCTAGAAATTAAACTGTTGGACAGTTCATGCTGAGAAGTGAAAGAACATTCATATCTGTTTTCTTATCATAAAGAGCATGGGATTTTTAGGGACAGCTTTAAAATAGAAAACAGGATGTTGATTTTATATCGTAATCACTCCTGTGACTGGTCTCCCTCGCTTCAGGCCGAAGAGTCTTTAATTACGGACAATGTCATTCTGCCCCATGGATTATAGTAGGGACATTCGTCATGGGAACCTGAAAATAATTTAGCATTAAGGTATGTTTACAAGATACATGACATTTCATATATGTACAGTATACACGTACCTCATGTCCATCTTTGAAGCTATAGAATCTCCTCACTCCCGTACCAAATTGTATTCCTAAAATTCCTGCCTGCCTTATCCAAACTATTTGGACACAATATTTTTTATATACATATATATATATATATAATATATATATATATAAATATAAACATATGTATGTATGTACATACACATAGATATAACATAATAGCAATCTCTATTTTCTTCCAGTATCATAGACCACCTTAAAACAAGAGATGTTTAAGAAAAAGGAGTTGATTTTGCTCTCGTATCTAGTCTAGTCAATTTATAGTAATCTCTATTTCTCACCAGTCTGGTATCTGAGTTGGCCTTTGTCACTTCGGAGAGGGGAAACAGATAAATTGCGGGCGTGATAGTGATGTTTTACATGGGATGCAGTAGGATGCTGCAGAGACACAGAGAGACTTGAAGCAGAACCAAAAACTGAAAATACGTAGTTCTTTTAGTGTAGATTGTTGCTGTTTTCCGTCGTTGGATGTGGGAGAATAAACTATTCAATTGAATAATGCTTTGCTGTTTAACATAACCCTTACTTTATTAAAGTTTGACTGGACAAAATTTTCTACTTAAAGTAAATCGAGCAGGAGCAATTCTTGGCACGTATCCTTTTAAATACGTGCCATCTTAACTCATTCTTGCCCCTCTGCTGCCCCCCTGTGGCGGTTTCCCATTTCAGCACGGTGTCGGGTCCTTTACTTCCCATCCCCCACCTCCCTTAACATATTACCCCAAGCAAATTCCAAGTCATGTCCAACCAACACTTTTGAAGCAACTAACACTTATGAAACAAAATGCTAGAACAAAATGGAAGGCTGACAAACGCCTTACCCGATCTCCACGATCCGGGCCTTCAGAGCCTATGGAGTGAGCTTTCATCCTGGCATAACAGATAAACTTTCTGCTTCCTCCCCACTATGTGTAATCCGGGTCCTTCCCACCCCTTGAGACACCCCCAAACCCACTTTTAGGAAATAGGCCCCAAGCGCTTCCCAACACAAACCACAGTATCTCAGCACTTAGCAAGCACGTATGCACACAAAAGAAAGTGTTTCTAAGTAATTTGAACATGTATCAGATACCAAGCACTTAAGTTTGATAATCGCCTAATAAATAAATAATTACTTGAAAAATTAATAAAGCGTTTATATTTTTATTATCGGCTTCATTAGCATATAGTGGTCCATAAGCGGGAATCTTTGCTTAAGTGGCTCTGTTGGAAGGAAGTAACTGAGGCTAATAGATTTTAGGCCCCAGGTTTGAGTGTAGACTCATTTACTGGGTGTCTGGACCTCCGTTTGTAGGGATAATAATGATGCCCATTTCTATGGTTATCATGAGGACTAAGAGATGATGCATAAGGAGACTTAATGTGTGCCTGGCATTGAGTAAGTTTTCTATAAAGGTTAGCTATTAGTAAAAGCTATTATTACTCTAAATACTATGTCTCTAGAAACAAGGCAAAAACTTTTATAACCTTACAAAGCTTAATTTTCCACTGGATATTAAATGCTAGTGAATCTGTATATATTGTCTTAATTTGTTATCATTTATAGAGCATATCTTTTGTTAATTATCTCCTGGTTAAAAGATTTTTGTTTTAAATAAAAAATAAATCACATTTAGAATGAATTTGCTTAAAAGAAATCTATCACTATCTTTTACTTTTAGTTACGCCTATCTGAGAAAGCAATATAATTAGCAACGAAACTGGCATACTCAAGGAAAAATTTTATTTTCAATTGAGATTGCAAAATAATTTGGTACTATAATGCTCCATTAAAATGGAACATTTTAGACTAATATTATTCTCTTTGATGATTTTTTTTCTGCTAATAAAAGACTTAGAAAATATAGAATAATGATTCGAAAGCACTGGTAATCACATGATTAAGAGTTAATCTTTCTTAAAATACTGATGAATTTATGATTTCTTTTTCTCTATACCAACATGGTCCTATAGAATTTTCTGAGATGATGGAAATGTTATCTGTGCTTTCCGAGAACCACTAGCCACAGTAAAAATGCTATAAAATCCGAAATGTAGTAAAAGCAACCGAGGAACTGAAGTTCTAATTGTATTAATTACTTTGGATTTAAATAGTCACATGTATATAATGGCTACCATATTAGATAGTATAGCTTTAGACAGAAATTTTTATAATATTGATAATTTCATATTGGGAGCATTTTTCAATATTATTAAATAATATGTAAACATGATCTAAATGGCTCATTGTTTCATTATATAGAGGAATTACTATTAATGTGAACATCAATAATTATAAGGAAATTAGATTTTTCTTTCCACTTGGAAATAAATTTTCTCTTGTAAATAAAGCTACGACAAACTACGAACCCATTACATTCCCACCAGCAAGTACACAAGAGTACCTATCTCATTGCAGCTTAGCCTTGAGCACTACCCCATTCTTAAAAAATCTTTGTTTACTTGATAAATAGAAATGATATCAAATGGTGTGGGTTTTTATGTCTTTAATTGGTGGTCGTGGTGGGCATGGAGATACCACCCATATTTCTCCTGAAGAGAAGAGGTCCGCCTCAGCTGCATTTGTGTGATTTGCAGACAATCCACCTGGCACTTCCTTAAGGACTGCCTTAGCTACAGATAGCTGCTTCCCCTAAGGCTGTGCCTCCTGGGACAGCCAACACCCAGCGACTGAGAGAGGCAGAAGTATAAAGGCTTGGCCATTTAGGCCTGATGTGGGCAACTCTGACAAGTAATATTCATTCCTGCATTCTTGGCTGGATTGGCTGAGGCTTTGAGGGGCCTGCATCAAAGCTGGACATCTCTATCTGCTCAATGTTTCTGCCCCGTTGCTTTCACAGGTGTGAATCCCCACTAAATACCTCAAACTCAACTCAGCATCCACTCTGAAGAACCCAATCTATAACTGAAGTGATGTTAGACTTTTATTTGCCTTTTTTCTGTCATGTTTGTGTCGAGAAGAATTTTGAAGCCACTTCTGGGCAAGCAGGAAAGAATGCCTATGTCAATGAATATATTTTCAATGGAAAGATTTGTTAAGTCTGAAAATCATAGAAAAATAACAAAGGCAAAGTTGGATGTATTTAATACAAAACTTAAAATTTTCTGCACATGAAAAACACCTGGGATAAAAAGTTTTTAATGTACAAACTGTAAAGTTACAATAGATAAAGTTTAATACTTACCATTAAAGATATCTTATATGTCAAATTAACCCAAGGAGAGAAAACATTGTACCATCCTGTTTTACTTGTATATTTCTTTAGTATATAAAAAACTGTCTGCTATTGTGTCTTCTCTAAATGCATTTCCAGAAACCCTTCAGAACTGATCTATTCCTCTGAAACTTCAAGAAATCCAAAATGAGGATGATCTGGAAACAAAAGGAATTCTTTGATTTGCGAAGAAATGCAACAAAGAAATAAGAATATGGCTTTTTAGTTCTTCCCATCCTCCTATTCCAAAAGAGCAGTGAGAAAACCTCAAATAACAAAGTCTCAGCTAACCCCATACCTCCTCTCTTACAGCCTTGCTCACTGACGACCTCACAGATGCAATTATCTGTGCCAAGAAAATTGTTAAAGAGACAGAAGGGATGAACTACTGGTAAGATGCTTCTTTTGGAAGACTTAGGCTGATGTAGACAAACCTACGGTCTGTCCATTTGTCATGGCTGCAGTGGATGTTGACAAACTCATCTGTGTAGTGTGGTCCCACAGTGGTGTTAATGTGACTTGTCTATAACCTTCTCAATTAGTGTGTGTG
>NW_024350397.1:1563606-1619033 GCF_902729225.1 Pteropus medius
AGTTTGCTCTAGCTTTGGATAAGATTTGGAAGGTTACCACAGCATTTTGTGGGGAGAGAAAACGAGCAGCAGGAGAGGAAAATGATAAATTGTCAGGACACTTCCCTAGGACTGTGCATGGGATGGTGTTTCGTGGTGCTCACTGTCACCTCTGCACCTCTGCTCTTCGTGAACAAAGCTGATCAGGTCCCCCACTTGGGGAAACCAAACTTCCAGAGATGTAGGTGTTTAACTAAATGACCGTCTTAATAAAAATTGCTTCCTTGTTGCATTGAGGTGAAGGATGACTAGGAGAAAACCGGGGGGAGAAAAGTCTTAACGAGGCAAAGCAATAGAGTCTTTGGATCTCAGAAGTAAATGAAACTAAATCCTGGGCACTGCTGGTTATTTATTTGGGTTAATTATTTATGGTTTTTCAACCTAAGAATATTTGGATTGTCATGCTTTCTTCTTTTGTTTCTGCTTCCCTCACCCCCTTAGGCAAGGCTGGAAGAAACACTGCGAAGGCAGAGACCTGTCTGAGTGGAGAAAAGGATGTGAGGTTTCGTGAACTGGAACTGGACCAAGGATGCTTTTGCAGCGACTCCCTAGAATGTACAATGAATGTCAAAATGTTTGTGTCATCTTGTCCCCCTTCCTCCCAATATTCCTTTTCAGAGTCAGAGATTAAAAAACAAAACAAAACAAAAAACTAACCTACATTTTTAAGAAAATAAATATTTCTATTTAAATGTCTTGACTTCACACTGACTCTGTTTCAATGATATTATAAAAACATGATGTTAAGACTTGAAAAGTCACCTACAAAGTGTTCTGGCCCTGGATGGAACAAACTTTTCTTTATTGGAAGGCGAGGCATCCCTTGGTTGACCTCACAGATTGCAAGAATCTTGTCAGCTTACAATCCCTTATTTTTTTTATTTTTTACGCCTACAGCACCTGGTCTTCCTAGGTGGTCTCCCATCCAAGTATTAACCAGGCCCGACCCTGCTCAGCTTCCGAGATCAGACGAGATCGGGCTTGTTCAGGGTAGCATGGCCATAGACATGGCTGCTCATTTAAAAGTAAGTTTGCTGACCTGTGTCCTGGAGCTTGGGGTCATTCTTCTCCTGGTCAGTGGACATACAGTCCTTCCTCAGCTCAGCAAGAATGTTCCTTCTTCCTCCGGGCAGTCCTGATGGGCATTTCATTGGGACCAAAACGATGCAATTGTAGCTCTTAGCCCCGATGGTCAGAGAGCTCCCCATGTTACTGCAACATCCATTTAAATTAAATCCATCAAACTCAAAAACCACACTTACATCCTCATAACAAAATTGTTTCCAGGCTTAGATCTGTAGATTTTATTAGTTTGGTCAGGAAACTGGCCTGACTATTTAAAGGATATTTCACTGCATGATCTCGAAGAGATATTCCCAGGAGTCTCTGCTCCATGCAGGATGGCCTCTCTACCCTTCCCATGGCAGTGCAGCTCTGCTCAAGCTGAGTTTTCTCTTGTCGGTTCTCTGTTCTTCTGGGGAAAGTACAGTTGGGGTGGCTTTGTGCGACTTTTGGTAAAAGCGATGTGCTCAGGTTGAATGCAATCTGACCCCAAGAATGCACTAAGTTAAAGTTTGTTGTAGACATAATTATGCCTACAAATAAGTTTCACACTTAGAAGAAAGTCTGCACAGATTACACTGATGGACTTTGTGATAACACCTAAATGATCCATAAACACTCTGGCTGCCAACTGCCTGAGTTTTACTGTTGGCTCATTTCACATCCACTGGTTTCACTTGCAGGCATAAGCTTTTAAAAAATCTAAACAGCTAATTGCCAGAAGAATATAAACATTTCATACATGTCTAAACAAACATAATCCAGTGACAATTTAACAGGCATTACAAACCATGGGGAAAAAAACTTTTAAAACTCATGTAAGAATTAAAAAATAATTCTATAAGATGGCTGAAGGAAATTTGAAAAATATAGGATCTATTAAACTGCACTTAATCAATAATCTGTGCTTATGAAATCCATAGATATGCATTTTTCATTATTATTGTCCCATTATCCATCTGCCCTGTAGTCCTTATTCTTAGCCAAAACTCCTGCTTCATTAAAACCAATGGTATCATGTTAATGACTTAGGTTGGCACGGCCCCGGCACCAGCTGTTTGAAGACTAGGGGAAAGATTAAAAATAAAACAAAAAAACAAAACCCAATTCCAAAAAAAGTGCTTTGAAATTCAAGGTGAAGGGAAGTTGGCTGGTCTTACAGTTGATTGATCTTTTTTTTTTTTGCAAAACATAAAATTTCTAAGCATGCAATCCTACTCATGCTTTCTCTCCTTAAATGTTTTATTTAGTTAGTATTTCTATAAATAATAACTTAGGATTAAAAATTTCATTTTCTCAGCTTATTTTCTACAATTAATGCCCTCAGAAATTCAAGAGAAAAATATTACTTCTACTTCTGAGTTATCTTCATTTAACAAAAGTATATTAAAATAACAACTAAGATTTATATTCCCTTTTAGTTTCCAGGACATTTGGAAACATGTTTTCAGTTTCTCCTCACAACCACCTTATCAGCAGTTTACCAAATGCATTGAGCAGACGGTCAGATAGTACGGCGTAGAAATTCGTTTATGTGGGTACGTTCTTTCTTTGGGGACTCAGCTCTGCCTGACTCTCGGTACCCTCTCCCCCAGCATCTGTCCCTTTGCATCTCAGCCTGGTTCCTATTATTTCTTAACACTTTCTGTCTGGTCTACCATTTTCTTGATGTCTCTTGAACCCAATAAACCATTTCTCCTTGGGTGTCTTTGCTCTTGGTTTTTCCCGAAGCTGAAAGATTGTGCCACTTCCGTATAGCCTACTCAAGCACCGCCCAGGCGACATGAAGCCTCTCTGCTCCGCCAACGTCCTGTCTTTTCTCGATGCTCTTTCGTAACAACTGGGTATGTACTATACATAATGAAGTCATCAGGGACTGGTGACATCACCTGGTCTGTAAGCGACTTGAGGCCTGGCCATGTCTTTTACTTCCCTCTTTCACAATTTCTTTTGAGTGCTAAGCACATAGTGGGTGACATTTGAAAAGGTTTGATGTTGATTTTTTATGCAATTGGATACATATAGGATCATAGAAAGAATACAAATGAGACATCGCATTTAGAATATTTTTATTTTCAAATCAGGTTCACATCCAATATTTCAGGTACCTTTCACAAACACCTTGGGACATGATGTAACAGAATCTTCACT
The DNA here is from genome assembly GCF_902729225.1 of Pteropus medius. Classification (NCBI taxonomy): domain Eukaryota; kingdom Metazoa; phylum Chordata; class Mammalia; order Chiroptera; family Pteropodidae; genus Pteropus; species Pteropus medius. The sequence goes on from NW_024350397.1 coordinate 1,566,859, forward strand.
TGGTATAGAAGACACTGAGATCCATAAAGGTTGACTCTCTCTCCAAGGCCCACAGTGCCACAGTGCAGACTCCAGGGGAACCCTGCCACTCCACACGAATCTTCAGGAAAAGTGTCCTCGTTCCTTTAAAGATACAGGGTGCCTGAGCCCCTCATCTGTATTCAGCGCTTACTTCCTTAACTACTCCAAATATAGCACAAAGTCTAGTTGGCCCCAAAAAGGTCTAGGAGAAAAGAGTAGAAAATGCTTTCACCCAAAATTTAATCTCTTCAAGGCAAAAAAAAAAAAAGATTTCATTAGAAGACCTACAGAGATTTTCTCTGTCCTCCCAAAATGGATGGAAAATGCTCCAGATTTCTAAAACTTGAAACAATAAACGTGTATTACTTTTTTCCAATTAGAAAAATTTACAGTTTTTAATTTAAAAATTTAAAATAGCAAAATTATTTCTTCCAATGTAGGCCAAATATTTGGTCCCTAAGAGGCCCTCTCCCCCGGAGTCATTCTGCGTGTCCTCTGCAGTGCCTGCACACTGTGGGGACACTACTCACATCACTGTCATTCAGAGCAGCCGCTCCATGGAGCTTCGAGCTGCTAGCAGTTTTGTCCATGCGGTGATGTCCAGGGATGGAAATTCATACAACCAGCTTGCAGAGGAGCTGCTGCCTGGGAGAGCTTAGGATCGGGAGAAACCTTGCCTGCAGCACAAGTATCTGTACCACAACAGATTTCCTTTAGGGATCTTGAGGCAGCTACATAGCATTGTGACTTGGATAGGTGACCTTCTCTGGCCCTCATTTACCTTTCTTCTGATATCCCGTTACGTCTCTGGTGCAGGGGAATGAGAAAGAGAAATTCCCAAACTGTTCTAAATCGCAGATACAGCAAGCACATCTGTTTAGGCGGATGCTTCTGTAACAGCAGAAAGGAGAGAAACAAAAGGTCAGCCACTAATAAGCAGAGTCTCACAGGAGAGGAGAAGGAAGAGGAAAGACAAAGGATATATTTTTTTACACGAGGCCGCGCCTCAAACAATTTTTGCCACCCGGGCCTCCTCACTGATGTTCAACCCAAACGAAACACTGCATACCGAGCAGTGGCATTTTCCTTTCCTTTGTTTTCATAACCCTGTGAGTTGGGCTCTGATTCTAACAAAAATGCATATTCATTAGGGGAACATATAGAAAAAAAAAATACTTTTAGAAACTATAAAAATAAAGGATTCTCATCACTCGACTATAACTGCTACTAATATTTTTATTTTTTCTTCCAGTTTTTTCTATTTTGTGTAAAGTTGGAATTACAGAGTTTTAATTTTGTAACCTGCTCTCTTCACTTAATACATTACAAGGTTTCCCCCAATTAATATTTTCAAAAATACAGCATACTAGTTACTATGCTTTCCCATAATTCATTTCCTCTTTCCCCTCTTGTTGCATATTTGGGTTAACCAATAACCTTTTCAGGTCTGGGGCTCTAGGTCAATTTCTGCAAAGGGCCCCTTCTTGTCTTGTTGCAGAAATGTTAAAAAAAATCAGAACTGTGAGAAACCAAGCACCACTTGGAGAGTTGGAGAACTCAGGTTTATTACGCTCGTGGTCCAGAAAAGCTAGCACTCTGAAGATCTGGGCCCCGAGCTCAGGGGCAACCTTGCCAGTTGGCATGGGCTGATTGGTTAATTTGTCCTCAGGCAGTTACAGAGAGTGGGAGTTGCTATAGGTTACAGGCAGTTACAGAGTTACAAAGCGCGAGAGTTTCAGACAGGAACTTAGGCAACACATCTGTTATCTAGACAGAACAAGCAAAAGGGAGGATGAGTCTTTAGTTAATTTTGAGGTCACTCTGCCCTTCGGCCTATGTGGCAAGCATGTCTACAGAAGCAGAACAAAGAGCTGTTATAAGGTTAGCCTTTAGAGTGGAAAATTCCTCTTCATTCTCACTGCTTATTCCCCTCTGAACTTCACCAAAAGCCCTCAATACATGATTTTTATGGGGTCCATCTTTTCATGGACTCCTTGACTGCTCAAGGGATGACCTAAACCGAGACTAGAAGTATGCTATACGGCCACATTTTCTAAACAATTAGGATCGATTGCCATTTGGTCTAAGATTGAGAGAAAATATTTAAACTTGGTACTGTCTTGAAAAATCTAAACCATGTGTTTACCATGCTGTGTCACCGCCTGTAAAACGAGAATGATATATTTGCCATACACAGTCATGGTAAGGATTAGCAACAATTTCAGAAGCACATGACACAAACCAGGCTTTTAATAAAAATTGGTTATTATCATTCTATTTCTATATTTTCTTTCTCCAGTATATTTTATGTGATTTCTAACAGGTACTATAGACACTTCACTAAGATGAACTATGTTTTGTGTGAAATAATGACTTTTCTGAAAAAGAAAGGGGAAGATCTTTCCTGAAAAAACTGCCAACGAAACTGTGACTAAGTTTGTTTTACTAGGTCCATGCTGCTGAGATTTCCAAGCGACAGGGTAAAAAGTTAAAGCGGTCTCTAGACTTCCCCCACCCTGCTCGCTACCACGCCCCCACTGGCAACATAATTCTTGGTGAGGAAGAAAAAATAAATCTACAGTTGCCTTGAAAAGCACTCATGCAAAATAAAGCCCAGATTCATAAGTAATCTGACTTCTGCATCACTTTTCAAAACAGTATCCTGTTACTAGCTAAAGCAAACAGAGCGGTTTCAACCCAGGAACTGACAGGCAGTGCAGAGGGCAGGTTGGAAAAGATTAAATATTTGTGCAAAACCCTACACACCCCTTCACAAAGGGCAGCCTTAGTCTGGAATAAAAGGAAACGGGTAGCAAAGGAAGGAGATGCGGGAACTGAGAAAAGCCTTATCTTTCCAGAGGAAGGATTGGTTTGGGATGAGGACATGGAGCAGGGACGAGGGGAGAACACAGTGCGGGTGTGAGGGCTCTGGTCACTGCCCACCTGGCTCCTGCCTTCAGTGCTGAGGCTGCACTTTTGACCTGTGCAGTGGAGTCGGGCCACAGGAGCTCCGGGGACGTTGGAAACAAGATGGTGAGAGCTTTGAAGCTGCCAGGCTGTGATGGTGGAGGCCAGAAAGAGGCACCCAGTCTCTCAGCAGCACGACAGCGAGAGGAGGGGGAGGAGGCTGGGGTGGAGGCCAGCAAAGCGCATTGTGCAAATCGGGAGTCCAAAGGCCTCCCAGTGGGAGCGAAAGACACACCAGAAAAGGGAGATTTTAGAAAATTGTTTAAAGATCGCAGTTTTCAACTGTGCTGACAGTCTGTCAAAGCCGGCTTCTGCCTCTGAGACATTTCAGTGGCTGCCAGGAACTTCGAATTCAAAAAAAGAACAAAGAGAGAGAGAGAAACCTCATACGATAGAGAGTTCTGTGCAGACAGTAGAAAGATTGCTGATAAGATGAGAATCGTTTAGGAATCAAGATTTTTCTGTGGACTTTGGAGCTTCTCCAGGCCCCACCGCAGAGACTAACACAGCCTCCCCCACAGAATAAACAGCCCAGGGAGGCCCTGGAACACAGCTCCTGTGGCCCATGTTAGAAGATGGGGAGAGGAGACCCCATGGGGAAGAACAGCCTGGTTACTGTCCTCATGGGTCTCAATCCTGGCTGCACAGAAGCATCATTGGGAGTCTTTTTAAAATGCCGATGCCCAGGCCTGGCCCGCTTGTGTTAAATCAGACTCTCTGAAGATAATGCCCTGATGTGGGGATCTTATAACTCCCCAATTAACTCAGCTAGGACCAGGAACCCTAAGCAAGAGACTTGAAGGGGCCCTGCTGGAGCAGGCTTTCCTGGGGCTCCAGAAGCCCATTCTCCTCCTTGAGAGAATATCAATTACCCCACCTTCCCGCTGCATCCTGGGTCCTCAGGAAGTCATTCCCCTTGAAGGCTTAATCCAGTCTCTGGATTTGAGGAGTTGAACCTGGCCATCAAAGCAGACAGGGGAAACGGGGATATAAACTGTTCAACTGTCAACAATATTTGAGTGAGTACCACGCGCCAGGCCCTGCGCTGTGCAGAGGGTGCGTGGAAGCCATCATGGTGGGCGTCTGAGTGTTCCACGTGGGGAGAGGCAGAGGAACCGTCCACTGTCCGAGGTCTACAAACACACAGAGGGCTAAAGAACAATTTCAGAAAGGTAAAATCATGACTCTTCATGCAAATCTAAAAGAAATACATGTCAAAGATTTTATCCAGCTCATTAATTAATGAGAGAACCACTAACATGTTAAGACCAGTTGAAAGATATTTGAAGACCTAGATATTTGTAGGCAATTTTACAGAAGGAATGTTAGGGTACAATTACTGGGTTAGATACAAAACTAATTAATGTCTTAGAGGATTTAGACTATATATTTTTGACCTTTGAACAACATAGTTTGAATTGTGCTAGTCTACTTATTTGTAGATTCTTTTTAATAAATACTGTAAATGCATTTTTTCTTCCTTATTGTAAGAATATAGTATGTAATACATATAACATACAAAATATGTGTTAATTGACTGTTTATGTTATTGTTAAGGCTTTTAGTCAACGGTAGGCCATTAGTAAAGCTTTTGGGGAGTCAAAAGTTATATGTAGATATAACTTTGCAGGGGGTTGGTGCCCCTAACCCTGTGCAGGGGGTTGGTGCCCCTAACCCTTACATTGTTCAGTGGTCAACTGAATGAGCTGTACTCTGGAGTTTTATTTTTCTTTCCAGATAGAAATTATTTGCATCTCTGCTAAAGAAAATTCTGTGACTTCATACATAACCTCTCCAAGTCTAGGAATTTTAAGCAAAGTGCGAGTCGAAGGAAGTGCATTGCCCTTGGCTAAACCTTAGGTGGGCTTTTGTCCATATGACACTGAAAGGACATTCGACTCATCGATTGCCTTATTTCCAAGTTTGATAATGAGAGAAAGGCAGTGAGACTGCAGGCCTGGAGAAGAAACACTGAGGTGGCAGCTGCAGAGTCACACACAAGAGCCCTGCGTCTACGCAAAGACAAACCAATAACGTAGGGGTGCTGTCTGTCATGCTGAACTTACTTAGCTATGCTAAGTAAGGTGTCACCCACACATTAGTTATGGCTCCAGCCCCTCAAATTTCTAGGAAGATGGATTCAACTTTTTATTCTACAAATATCGTAAGACCTTCTGTGAGATTTCTGAGAATTCTTGAAGTGCTTACATTCTCACCATCTTCTCTGGTGCTGAGCTCCTGCTTCTGCTGAACTAGTCTGCTTAAAAAGCCTCTCATTCCTCAGTGACAGAAAAAGCGTCCTTTTCCTTAGTTTGCACAACACACACACACACACACACAACAACCCATTCGCATAAGACATTTCTATGGACATTACTAGAAGGTTTAGGAAACTTGAAAGATTTAGATTTCAAATGCAAACAACTCAGAAATTAGCAACAGCCATCCCCCAGGTCATTGTCATTTGCCCCCAAGTTCATGAATGTCCAACTTCTTCCAGCCCTGGTATCCTGGGCTGTTTGTTCTGCTGCTCTTGGAATAATCCATGAGATGACTTTTTTAAACTCCTTAGCCTTCTTTGAATTACAGAAATCTTTGAGAACTTGCAGAAAGCAATGAACTCTTTGCTGGAAAAATGCCCATTTGATATATACACCATTGAGTCTTAAGGACCCTGAACCGCCTCACCTATCATAAAGAAGCTGCCTTTAAACTAAAAATTCTTGATCTATTGTAAGTCACATCTGAAAAATACTGAGATTCCTTATGTGTGGCCCGGTGGAGGATGCTGTATAAAACAATTTATATGGACCCACTTCTCCCTCTGGAAGGCTAGCTAAGATATAAACCAGACCAAGATGATGTAACATGCCCACTGCCTTCTCTGACTTCCCATCCAGCAGCCTTGAGAACTCACAACTTCATGCCTTAAGTCAGTGGTTCCCAGCCCTGCCAGCGGCCATGGACTCACCTGAACCCACCCCCCAAACACCCTTATTTACTTCATCTGCAGTGCGCCTCAGCATTTATTTAAAGCCACCTGTGCCTCTGATGGGTAGCCAGGGTTGAGATACCTCAGGAGGAGACAGAGAAAAGAGAGAAGAGAGAGCTGCCGCTGACTTCATTGCTGATGTGCAGACACTTCCCGAGCTAATCACTCCCAGCTGCAGGTAAGTGAAATTGAGTGGTTTTATAAGCTGCTTAAAGTTTAATAATCCAGAATATAGAGTGCCTTTAGCATCGCGTATCAGGAAGAGGACCAGCCGGGGAATGAGAAATCTGGGATTCGGTCCTAGTCCCGCCTGGGCTCCCACTCCCCAGGGCCTGCCTCCTGTATGGTGGTCAAAGGCACAGCCCACTTCAGTTCAAATCCCATTTCTGCCAAGTGGTGAGGAACTTAGCCCCGCTTAGCCTCTGTTTGACTTTGAAATTGGAAAATAGTATTACCTCGTGGAGTTGTGATGAACACTGAAGTGCCTATAGCATCAATTCCAGCACAGAGCAAGTGCTCAATAAGTTTCTGCTGTTACTACTATGATTCAGCCCGGCAAACCTCCCAGAACCATTGTGAGGGTATTATTCTCGCTGACCTGGCTCCAGTTAGGCTGAAGCCAGGACACCAAATGGGCTGATTGCAGAGTTCCTGGAACAAAACTTGAAGTCTCTTACTCTCACTCCTCAATACCTTCAGAAAGGTCTTTCGAGACCAAAATTTGAGAAAGTTCTGGAACAGTCCCATCCTAGTCAAATGTGAGACCACTATCTAGTTAGCCAAGCAGTCTCGTAATGGTTTATAGCTACTTTCCCACTTGAGGCTGAGTGAAAACCAGCTCTTGGGGCCTGGAAAAAGCCTGAATACAAAGGCAGCAACAGTGATTGTAATGAAGTGGTCGAATTAGGGGGAAAAAAAATTAAGTGAGCATTACCTCATTCTGGATATTTCAAATGCTCCCACAGTAGGTTCTAGAATAATTTAGGGTGATCTGAAATGCTTAGGTGACATAGCTCAGAAACTGCAGAAATTTCTAAAACTTTCTCTTTTGTGTTTTTCCTATGAGTGCTGCCAAATACACCCTGAAAAAGCAACTGAGTTCCCCCAATTCCTGGACATCGGCAAACAGGAAGTTTGGGGCATGGAGCTTCCCGATTGGTTATAAATGAATCTCTGTCCATTTGCTCTGAAATTGCTTTCATCCACTTAATGAAGTTTTGCTATCGCTAATGGAAAAGCAGTATGGATTGTACGCACTAACTCAGGCATCCAAGTAGTAGTCTGATTTCTATTTGAACAAAGAAAAGGAAACAAATTCTCTAAGAAAGACAGGAAGGAAGGAAGGAAAAGGAAAGGAAGGAAGGAAGGAAGGCGACTCCGTTCCAATCAGCTATCCACTCAGATAACAACAAGCCTATGAAATTAATATGATTCCCATTTTACAAATGAGAAAAAGTAAAGCTGAGAGAGTTTAATGAATGTGCAAAGGTAGTACAAGTTTAGTTAATTAGTTCAAGTAATTCATGTCTACGTTTCTCTAGACTGCTCTTAACTATTACGCTATACTTCCCAAATACATACCCCAAAACACATTTTACCTAGAGTTTTAGTCACCCATTTTCAAGAAAATTGTTAACCGATTCTAAAATAAGAAGAAGACAGAGTCATATTTTCTTCTCTCCTTCTCCCTGGGGTCCTTCCCTACTTGTATTAGGGAGTAAGTAACAATGATAACCAGAGAGCAGGCAACAGAAAGAAGGGACCGATGGATAAATCTGAATTGATCAAGAGACAACTGTACAGAACATCTTCAATCAAATTCACAGAAAGTTTAGAAACTTAAATACTCTGTTCAACTACAAAACAATTCGTTAGCAAATTTTCCCACTGAAAATTTTCAACTGTATTCTTGGCTCCCCCACCTTTTGACCTGAGAACTTCAAAACCCAGTATAGTTATGAAATCTATACCTCATGTACCCAGTAGATTTCTTATTAACTTCCATCTTACTGAGCATCCATGTAATATTTTAAACTTCTAGAAAAGCCTAAAACTGGGATGTGAAAAGGCAAAAGAGAGGAGGAGGAAAGGAGAGACGGTAGGTCTGAAAGTCACTGTGTAAGACTAGAAAGAGATGTACAGTTGAGCGCCGAGAGCAAGGCTGTGTAAAGTGGGACATGGGGGCTAGAAGTTCCATAAAGAAGGAATCAGTAGCATTTATGGGCCTTGCAGAAAAGGCCCCAACTTGGGATTGCCTTCTCACCAAGAGCAGAGGAGTTCCCTTCCTAGGACTTAGTGACACCCCCACCCCCCAACTCTCCACCAAAAGCCCATTAGAATGCGAGTTACAGCCTGCATTTGACCATCCAACCCAATCTGATCCACATTTTCCCATGAGTTAATAATCTGACCCGTCTTCGAGGTCTCTCTGTGTGTACTGAAACTGTCTGCTAACTCTCCTACGGAGTGGCGCGTTCGGTATTTAATCTCCAGCAGGAATTTCAGAAGGTCAAAGTCCCCATCTGTGGAGGATGCCGTGCGAGTAATGAAATAAGGCAGGCAAGTTCACCCTGGAGGAGACGGAAGTCTTTAAGTGTGGTTGACAAAAGATCTTTAGACTGTAGACATTTGGGGCCTGGGGTGGAGTGAACAGGGAAGAAAATTAGCTCAGGGAGAGAGATTCTTAAATCAGTGGAAAAAAGAAAAACATATATGCGGAGCTGCCAGCTACTGGGACATTTGGTTTCTGTTAGCTGTACAAGCAACGGCTTTGGCTGTTATTGTTGATGTTGTGCGTGCGTGTGCGCTATGTTTAATGGGCACCCGGAGCACAGGCGGTAATAAAACTGTAGTGGAGTGAGTATGCAAAGGAATTAAAGCTAGAACTTATCAGTGTATGGAATACATAAACCCAAATATTTGGAGATCCCGGGTTCTCTGAAGCCTGTGGTTTCCCACGCTTACGGGGAGCGCCTCATGCAGAGTCGGCGTTCTCATTTCAAAGTCAGAAGCATTCTAAAGCAAACATGAGGCCCGTAGTGAAATGGTTTCTCTCTGATTTACACATCAGTATTTCTCTGACTGTTGATTTAGCCCAGTCATCCCTGAGAGCACCTTGCAGAACAAGCTTTCTCCACATTCTCCCCAGCGATGCTGTCGGGTCCCGCCATGGAAGAGCGGCTGAGACAACACACGCCACGCTAAACCTGAGGGCATAGGAAATTTCCTTTCTCAAATTTCAGTTTCGTCACCTCAATCCCAATAATGTCATGGAAATATTTTTGCTCTTCGGGTTCATAAAAGACTATCTAGTTGATGGGCCACAAATATATTTAGGCCAATTACAGAAAGGCAGCTGGGGAAATCGAGGTGTATATTGTCATGATCCATGTCAGCATTTCTGTAGTTGGAGGTTGCAAAGTCTAAGCTCTATACACTTCTAAGAGTCCCGAGGCGGTGAGAGATTGCTGCAGCAACTGACAATTCACTGGAAAATTTATAAAACAATAATACTAATAAGTATCTTTTATTAAAAACTTACTATATCAGGCATTTTTCATATATTATCTCTAATTCTTGCAAAACTCATCTTANAGAAAGAAAGAAAGAAAGAAAGAAAGAAAGAAAGAAAGAAAGAAAGAAAGAAAGAAAGAAAGAAAGAAAGAAAGAAAGAAAGAAAGAAAGAAAGAAAGAAAGAAAGAAAGAAAGAAAGAAAGAAAGAAAGGAGAGAAAGAAAGAGAGAAAGACAGAGTCAAAAATGTCCTACCACACTGAACATAAAGTGTTTGGAGCAGGAGATAATGGTTTGCCAGCTGAGTAACCAGTGTTCCATATGCAACAAATTCATGGAGCATTGCAGAGAATTATAATGATGATGATAATAATAATACTCAGTTAATGTTCCTATATGTTGGGAACACAGTTAAGGATTTTTCATACATTAGCTAACTGAAGTCCCTTAACAAGCCTATGAAATTAATATGATTCCCATTTTACAAATGAGAAAAAGTAAAGCTGAGAGAGTTTAATGAATGTGCAAAGGTAGTACAAGTTTAGTTAATTAGTTCAAGTAATTCATGTCTACGTTTCTCTAGACTGCTCTTAACTATTACGCTATACTTCCCAAATACATACCCCAAAACACATTTTACCTAGAGTTTTAGTCACCCATTTTCAAGAAAATTGTTAACCGATTCTAAAATAAGAAGAAGACAGAGTCATATTTTCTTCTCTCCTTCTCCCTGGGGTCCTTCCCTACTTGTATTAGGGAGTAAGTAACAATGATAACCAGAGAGCAGGCAACAGAAAGAAGGGACCGATGGATAAATCTGAATTGATCAAGAGACAACTGTACAGAACATCTTCAATCAAATTCACAGAAAGTTTAGAAACTTAAATACTCTGTTCAACTACAAAACAATTCGTTAGCAAATTTTCCCACTGAAAATTTTCAACTGTATTCTTGGCTCCCCCACCTTTTGACCTGAGAACTTCAAAACCCAGTATAGTTATGAAATCTATACCTCATGTACCCAGTAGATTTCTTATTAACTTCCATCTTACTGAGCATCCATGTAATATTTTAAACTTCTAGAAAAGCCTAAAACTGGGATGTGAAAAGGCAAAAGAGAGGAGGAGGAAAGGAGAGACGGTAGGTCTGAAAGTCACTGTGTAAGACTAGAAAGAGATGTACAGTTGAGCGCCGAGAGCAAGGCTGTGTAAAGTGGGACATGGGGGCTAGAAGTTCCATAAAGAAGGAATCAGTAGCATTTATGGGCCTTGCAGAAAAGGCCCCAACTTGGGATTGCCTTCTCACCAAGAGCAGAGGAGTTCCCTTCCTAGGACTTAGTGACACCCCCACCCCCCAACTCTCCACCAAAAGCCCATTAGAATGCGAGTTACAGCCTGCATTTGACCATCCAACCCAATCTGATCCACATTTTCCCATGAGTTAATAATCTGACCCGTCTTCGAGGTCTCTCTGTGTGTACTGAAACTGTCTGCTAACTCTCCTACGGAGTGGCGCGTTCGGTATTTAATCTCCAGCAGGAATTTCAGAAGGTCAAAGTCCCCATCTGTGGAGGATGCCGTGCGAGTAATGAAATAAGGCAGGCAAGTTCACCCTGGAGGAGACGGAAGTCTTTAAGTGTGGTTGACAAAAGATCTTTAGACTGTAGACATTTGGGGCCTGGGGTGGAGTGAACAGGGAAGAAAATTAGCTCAGGGAGAGAGATTCTTAAATCAGTGGAAAAAAGAAAAACATATATGCGGAGCTGCCAGCTACTGGGACATTTGGTTTCTGTTAGCTGTACAAGCAACGGCTTTGGCTGTTATTGTTGATGTTGTGCGTGCGTGTGCGCTATGTTTAATGGGCACCCGGAGCACAGGCGGTAATAAAACTGTAGTGGAGTGAGTATGCAAAGGAATTAAAGCTAGAACTTATCAGTGTATGGAATACATAAACCCAAATATTTGGAGATCCCGGGTTCTCTGAAGCCTGTGGTTTCCCACGCTTACGGGGAGCGCCTCATGCAGAGTCGGCGTTCTCATTTCAAAGTCAGAAGCATTCTAAAGCAAACATGAGGCCCGTAGTGAAATGGTTTCTCTCTGATTTACACATCAGTATTTCTCTGACTGTTGATTTAGCCCAGTCATCCCTGAGAGCACCTTGCAGAACAAGCTTTCTCCACATTCTCCCCAGCGATGCTGTCGGGTCCCGCCATGGAAGAGCGGCTGAGACAACACACGCCACGCTAAACCTGAGGGCATAGGAAATTTCCTTTCTCAAATTTCAGTTTCGTCACCTCAATCCCAATAATGTCATGGAAATATTTTTGCTCTTCGGGTTCATAAAAGACTATCTAGTTGATGGGCCACAAATATATTTAGGCCAATTACAGAAAGGCAGCTGGGGAAATCGAGGTGTATATTGTCATGATCCATGTCAGCATTTCTGTAGTTGGAGGTTGCAAAGTCTAAGCTCTATACACTTCTAAGAGTCCCGAGGCGGTGAGAGATTGCTGCAGCAACTGACAATTCACTGGAAAATTTATAAAACAATAATACTAATAAGTATCTTTTATTAAAAACTTACTATATCAGGCATTTTTCATATATTATCTCTAATTCTTGGACAACTCATCTTATGAATGAGGGAAACTGAGACTCTAGCTACTGAGGGGCCCTGGGAAGTCTCACAGAGAGCAAGGGGCAGAACCGGAACTGGAACCCATGGACCCATCTGACTTTGGAGCCTGTGTCCACCCCTGTGTGCTCTACTGTCTCTTCGGACAAGGCTGTTCCACATCCGGGCCAGGTATGGGATAAGATGTCCATCTTCTACCTTCATATTCAGGCCCTCCTATAGTCTTTCTTTTCTCATTCTTCATCTTAGAGGTTTGATGCGATAACGAGAGGGACCATCCCTGAAAATTTTCTGACAGATGCTTAGCAGATGTGGGGCCTATGTACCTCATCCTTGGTGAAGTGATTTGTTTGTCTGATTTTAGCACCAGGATGGAAGGATGGTTTGAAACGTGAATTACCATACTGTTTCTCAGAGAAGCAGTCGGGACCTAAAACTTTGGAAACCACCATTCCATGGGTATGTTTTTCAAATATGCCAAGAGCAGAGGAAATCCCTGGGAATGGCTTCCAACATTCCTGAGTTAGCTGCCATGGGTATGATCTATGACGAGGGACAGAGACTACATAGATGCCCGAAGACCAAGCAAGGTCTGGCTTAGTATGTGGTAGTAGATGGCTTTACCATCTTGGAAAGAGAATTGAGTATCTCGTGTGCAGTTAAAGTCACATGCCATGTAATGACATTTTGGTTAACAACCAATCGCATATACGACAGTGGTCCCATAAGATTATAATAGAGCTGAAAAATTCCTATCAGCTAGTGACGTTGTAGCTATTATAACGTCATTACAATGTGTTTGTGTTTTAAGCTAAGTGTTATTACAAAAACAGTCAAAAAGTTTATAGAGTTAAGTTTAAAGAGTAAAAAAAATTAGTTAATTTATTATTGAAGGAAGGAATTTCTTTTTTTAATAAATTTAATGTAGCCTAAGTTTAATGTAGCCTAAATCTACAGTAGTGACCTGGCAGGCAGCTTCTGACAGTCGTCAATGACCAAGTTCAGACCCCCAGTTGTTAGTAACTAATCTAGCATGTGAGCAAAAGTCGCCGAAGTTCACTTTGGGGAGGAAAGTGGGGCGTGAAGGGTGCATGGACAATGGAAATAACTCCCCTTTTTCTATTGAAACATTTCACCCCAAACAGGAGTAGCACCACTCTACTCAAAGGAGGTGGGACAGAACCCGTCTATTCCGCCTCCCCCTCCACCATAATGAAGTCGTCAGGTCACTGGGCCAGGTCTTCCCTGACATCCCTTCAACTCTAGAATTCTAAATACTGAGTGTGTGCAAGGTACTAAGCCAGGCAGTACCGTGGAAAGAAAAGAATGAATACTTCTTGAATCAGGTGTTTGACCCTACATGTGCCTAGCTCCATACTCAGCAGAATCAATAACCTGCTACTATGCCCAGAACATGGATGGAGTTTCAAGGACCTGTCACTATTAATTGATAATAACTAGGGTGAAACAAGAGAGACACCCAGAGCGGAAACTGTATGATCCTGAGTATCTCTTTAAACTTTGTGCACTAGTAATAATAAAATTCTAATCTTATGCAAGAACTTTTATATTAATTTTCTTTAGGTCTCTGGAAAGAAACCATGTTGCACATTTGGGGCAGATATCAAGTTTCTGATGATAAACTGAGAAACTGAGTCTCAGGACATCTAAGTTATTTGAACAAACTTCACAGATGACCTGAACCATACTTCTTCCTCTTCCTATATCCTCAGCTAGTCTTGGCTCCTCTCCTTCTTAATTCTGACCAACTGAACAATTTGTGTTCATCTGGACTCATCCAATTGACTTGACTGTCTTCTGATTTATTTTATAAAATTAAGAGCTAGAAAAACCTTGAAAGAACTACATATTGGGGCTGCAGTTTTATTAGGAAATAATACTAATGCAATTCCTGTTTCTTGAGTCACATCATAAGGTAAAACACTGAAAATCTGTCTACCTAAGCTGATCCACAATCATGCTGGTCCTTCCTGCTTGGCTCTCCACGACAGAGCACCAACCGGGGCCACTGCAAGTGAACCCCTCATATGCTGAGACATTAGTCCTCCCTTGGCAGCTCTGGCTGCAGGCGGTCTCCTTCCTTACCCCGGTATGCCCTGAAAATGTCATCATTATGTATATAGGCCAGGAGAGGTTTGGGAAACATCTCTGTAATGTAATTCTGAAGTGAAATTCTCTCTACTGATCATCAACATCTAAAATACGATACTGTAAAGAAAGTAGTCACAATTGTGTTGTTATTTTTGCTCTTTTGGTTTTTTTGAGTCTTTAAACCTCTTTTTTTCTTTTTTAACTTATAATCTTTCAGGTCAGTAAGAAAAGTGTAGTTTATTTACATCATGTCAAATCTAGCCAGAAGGAATCAAAAACTGCTGGCTGAGAACCGCGAATTGCTTCTGCTGGGAAAGAAAGTCTAGAGCCAAGATGGAGCTGAACCAAGTTTGTTCCTCTTCTAGGTCACTGGGCAAGAGACGGAAGGAGGGAGGAAAGGAAGAAAGAGCATTCTTTTCAGCCAGCTTCTCAAGGTGCTAACAAAATGCTAGGGGAAGGGGAGTTCCTGCCTCCTTGGGTTTAAAAGCTTAAACTTAAGATCTGACCTCAGAATTGTAACAACTATTTTTGCATCTTCAGAATACTCACCAACTCAGTGCTATTACAATGTAAACTCTTGAAGCTCACCCGGGAACTATAACTTACTATAGTGTGTTAATTGTGGCCCCCAAAAGATATGTCCAACCAAAACCTCAGTGTTACCTTATTTAGAGTAAGGGTCTTTGCAGATGTAACTAAGGTAAGGATCTAGAGATGAGATCATGCTGGATTGGGTTACGGTAAACCCTAAATCTAACGACAATTGTCCCTATGAGACAGAAGAGGAGCATGCATAGAGACACTGTGTCATCCGACCCATGCCCCCTCCTACATTGCAAAGCCCCTCCCTTCACCTCTAACTATTGAAATCCTACTCATCTTTGAAGGTCATGTCAAAGGCATCCTCCTTTGTGAAGCCTCTTGTAATTTCATCCCCAGTCCCATCTTGACAAATATGATGTTTTTCTCTCTTTGAGCCTCTCAAAGCATTTTGTTTCTACCTCTATAATGACACTAATTAGAATCTTCTTTGGAGAAGTTATTTTTAAAAGTCATATTCCCAACCAGGAACTGTAATTCCTTAAAAGCAGCATCATGCTTATCACTGTAACCCCCGCAATGCTCGGCCCAGGGCTCTGCACAGAGTGAGTCGTTAATATATTTGTTTAAATTATTTAAAGTGCATGTTAAAGGTTAATAGTTGAAGGTTGCAGGTGGTGAAGAAAATAGTTCAGGATGGTTCTTGTCCTCCTAGAGTATTTTTTTTTGTAGAACGAACACACACACACACTCCTAAGAAGACAAGAATGAAAAGAGGAGTTACAATGAAAGAGTATGGACACCAAAGTACAATAATATATGGACTTCTAAAATTGGAATTAAAATTTTACTGTTATCAGAATAATTCTCATTTATATTGCAGGTTAAAATTACCAAAAACATCACATCCTCCAAGAAGTACAGTCACTGGACTGAGAGTTTAGTGCTGGTTTTGCTACTAACTAGCCATGCGACTCTGGACAATGCAAAATCTCTCAGGAACCAAATTTCTATAAAATTAGGGAATTTGACTAAATCATCTCTATGGCTTTACAATTTTTTGATTTTTTTTAAAAAAAAATATTTCATTTGTATCACATCCTCCAAATTAAGATGACTCTCAGATCTTTATGAGAATATCGAAAGGCACAGCAGTTTTCTGCTTAGAAAAAAACAAAGCCATGATTTTTTTCTTTTCCTTTGTCATGTGATATTTTACCACTAATTCTTCATATTTCTAATTAGAATGCCAAATTCCTATTTTGTCTATCAAAGGGAAATAATCCCGTTACAGATGAAGAAACCGAAACTCAGAGAGTTTATTTTTGTGAAGTGACTTGCCCCGAATCACACAAGTCGTAAACGTCAAGGACAGAGGCCAAACCTGAGTTTGGTGATTCCACACATGGTCAGATCTCCCAATACATCTTGCTTTCCACCACAGCAGAGGGGAGCTACCGGGGCAGGAAGCGAGTCTACAGGCTTCTCACAGCACCGGTCTGGCTGGGTGAGAAGTAGGCTCTCTGGGGTCACGTCACTGACAGACTGTTAGAACTGTCGACACTCTTTGAAGGATGAGAGTAAAACTCTAAAGGTCGGGGGTTATCATTTTTGAGGAAACTCTATGCATCTATATTTGAATTGGAAGAATAAGGAAGAGTAGACAGACTAGATCTAATTTTTCTATAGCATCCAACATTGTATCCTGATAACAAAAACTTGGCGAGGAAAGGGAAAGGAGAGAAACCACAGGTGTACCTGTGGTCTAGATTCAAGAATATTCCTTCATTGGCTGTTGTTTCCCCCTACATGTGCCCCCGAAGATAAGTCTTCTCCTATCGGACCCACTAAGAGCGGCAGCAAATTGGTGAGATCTGAAATGCCATAGAACCAGGGATATTCTTCAGCACCTCTTGACTCAGCTCGTGCTTATAAAGATGGTTGGCATCTTTTGTGCCTGCTTGCTCTGAATGCTCCATGTTTCCAAATACACAAGAATTGAAGCTCGATGAAGACTCAGAGTGGTAATCTATCTCCACCTTGGCTTCTCCAGTCTCTGAACATCCTCCAGTCTCCTTTCAAGCTAATTCTCATCTCTAATAAGATTAAGAGAAAGCATGCACATAAAAGGGATATGATATGATGATTTTGCTCCTCTAAGGGTAGGGATGTTGTGACTACGAAGTTGTTGATTATCTTGGGCCAAACTCTTTGCGTGGCTTTTCCAAGGCTTTTCTTTTCCTCGGTTCCATTCTTCTCTGTAAATCTTTGGCCCGATTGTGGCCTTTTCCTACTGCATGGGTAGTGCCAAGCCTAATTTGTTTCTTCTCCCGAAATGCTCAATTTCCCACTTAGCAAAAGCTGGCTCCTAGCTGACTTGCAGGAGTATTGATGCCTCAAAGAAATTTGCTCTTAAGTACGGAGTTAGCCAAAGCTCTGCTCCTGGGAGGTCCCTCTCTTACCTGACAAAGCAGGGGAGGTTCCTGCTTTTCCAGGTTCACATTTGCTTGTAGTTTTTCTGATCATTTACTTACAATTAGACTTAAACCTAACTTGAAACACGTGTGTTTTTTTCAATCCCACTTCCTGTGGCCTAAGAAAAACCTGACAGTTCCTGACAGTCCGAATTTTATCTTTCCACTCTGGGAGCCACACAGCAGAATTATATTCCTTAGCCAAACAAACGAACTACAGAGGGTCCATTATGTTGCCGCTTCAAAACAGGAAGCTGGGGTTAGTGATGGCAAAGCCTGGTTTTACATAATGAGGGATGCTTGGGGCTGCACACACCGCCCAGCACTTTGCAGGCAGAGCCCAGCAGGGTTTGCTCCTTCCAACCCTGGATGGAGGCTTTGTTCAGCTTGGCCAGCCACACCCTCGGACCTGGATGATCAGGCTCCTTTCCCAGGAGAAGTTCCGGCCTCCTCGTCTGGCGCAGGGTCTACTTGCTGACCTCCCCGGCCCTCTGAGAATCGACACAGCCATGGAGCCCGTTCCCAAATACACTCCCCACTCACCCACTCTCCTGGGTGCCCCCAGGGCGAGTTTGCCTCCGGGCCCCACGTAGGTGGGCCCAACCGCAGAAAGAAATCTCGGTGACCTTTCATGAACACCACCAGCGGAAGGAGAGAGTATGTCCAAGGGTCCAGCTGTGAGTAATCCGCGGAAGCAGAGGGATGACGGTGCTTGCCATGTTCCCTCCACCTCCAAGCTCACCCCTGCTGGATGCGGCTCGTACTCCCCTCTGTAGCTCTGGCTCCAGTGACCACTAAGAGCTTCCCAATAGGTCTCATGGAGGTCGACATTTGAAAAACCGATCGTTTCCCCTGCTGCGTAGGAGAGCGCCAGAGCAACCTAACCTCGACTTCACCTTGGGCAACGTGCACTTGGCTGGCGGATGTCTGAAAGAGTAAACTGCCGTTAAGCCTCTGGAGAGTTCTGTGCGCTCCTTTATGAAGCTTTAAAACAATCGCAAGTTTTCTGCAAAAAGCCTTCAGGGGCCACCCACTCCGGACATGAATCATTTACATGCGGATCTTGCACATCCTACAACAATGCCACCCACAGGCTGCAGGACCCAGGGGCTTTCAAAGGGAAATTTCAGGCAGGGAAAGAAGCCCAATTTAAGCCCAAGTTCAACTGCTCATTGGAGGGTGTGTATCCTTCAGGCTAGGAAGGAGTCAGATCAGACTTCTTTTGAAATCCTTTCTGGTGACCAACCCAGAGTTAGTTAAACCACTGGACACTTGGCTTCCTCGTTACCTATCCCATATTTCCTAACCAAAGAACCGAGAGAATTATGACTGGGGGGTCTTAGAATCCATTTCACACATGGATTTTCCACCAAAAGCTATTAAGAATACAACTTTATGATGTGGGATGTATGTAGATTTTTATTTTTACTTTTAAAAGGGGTCCACATGCTAAAAAGAAAAGCTGGCACTTCTGGCCAAAAGTCACCAAGAGAAATCAAAGTCCGTTCTTCCCTAATCAACTTTTATAGCTGAACGGGACCGGGTGTTAACCATCCCACCAAGTCTAGGGTGCTGGAGCCCTGTGCCCAAGCAGAAATACATTGCTTAATTTGTTAAAAAAAAAAAAAAAAAAAATCAGGCAGGAAAATACCTCAAGCTGCATTTCTGGAACTTATTCCATGTTCCCTCCCACCGAATGAAAGTGAAGATAAGCTTCATTTGGTTCTAAGGAGACTTACATGCCCACCAAGCAGAGGTAATGAGTAATTTGGGGTTGAGATTTGCTTTCAATGCTGAAAATAAACTTTAATCTGTCAGGTTAAAAAAAAAAAAAAGTTCATGTGAGTTAATAATGCAAACGGCACAGCGCTTTCTGAGTGTAGCTATAAAACAGTTAAATTGCCTCTGATTATGTCAAGCTATGGATTAACTTCAAATTTCAGAAGATCCCAGGATCCAAGAGGGGAAGATCCGACTTCGGGCAAAACGAGTGCCCAGAAAGGTTAGCTACACTGAGACCAGTTTGTGTAAAAAACTATACAAATATAAAATGCTTTGCATCTGCTCAGAAGTAGACTCTATAAGGTTAGCATTAAGCTTTTGTAACACTTTGAGCAGGTAGTATAGTAGCCACTACACTTAATAATCATTTTTGTAGAAAACGATGCAAGCAAAATTCAAGTGGGGTGAACATTCTAATTAATGAAATCAGGCCTCAACAACGCCATTCAGGACCTGCACTTGGCCTGGGTGGACCGACTAGCGGCCTTTGTTAGCGTCCTGGCAGCACACAGTGCCAGCTCATGCCTTAGAGGCAATACTGGCGTGAGAGCAGAGCACCACAAATTGGGAATGTGGTGGCAAGAATTTCAAAGTGGGTCATGATGCTAAAAGAGAGAGTTTCAACAGTGATCCATTATGGATGTTATAGAAAGTAGCTGTGTACAAAGGCACCAGAATCTTCATCCAGGGCCACTATGAAGAGCCCCTTAAAGCTAGAAAGAACTTGTTTCCAAAACAAAAGAAGACACAAGGAAATGAATCAAGGAGGACATCTCCCCAAGGCCCTTGGCCTCATCTGGCCTTCACAACCACATTCCCAGAAGGCAAATGTCTACCTCTTTGATGAGATTTTCTAAAGGCTCCTGCTAGGCGGTAATGAACTTGCCTAGACGGTGGTTCACACTGGAAACCTGGGATTGATTTTGAACATAATAGGTCTGTACTTGCTTCAGAAAGTGCCCTCCTCCAAATTATCTCATTTGCTCCTCAGACAGCCCCATGAGGTAGGGAAGTTCGAAAGCCTTCTTTATTACAGAAGGAAAGTTTTTTATTACAGAAGGAAATGATCACATCATTGCAGCTTGTGGATAAATCACACCCCTCTCCTTCCTAAGGGATGAAATAAAACAGGAAAAAAATGAAACCAAGGCATGTGGGAAAACTAGGAACGATGCAAAGGAAAGCCAACTTTTGTTTGAAAAATAGAAAGGTAAGGGTAAAGATCCCACTGCCAGATGTCCCTGTGTCACCTCCCTGTCCCTTGCCTCATGAATGTTTACTCATTTATTCCTCCAGAGGTGAGGTCACTAGGGGGCAAAGGCCATGTCTTCAGCATTTTGTGTTCCTAGTGCCTCACTCACATCTGGGACACAGTTGGAACGTGGAAAGTGCTTCTGAATTAGCAGGTACTACAGGAAAAAATATGGAGTAGATTTAACTGAGAAGATCGTTAAAAGGAAGGTGTGGCTCCTCCATATGTCCACGAAAAGCTATTTGAATTAGGAAAAATGTTCAGGCAGAATTTTTTGGGAAAAGAGCCAGTAGACAAAGCAGGTAGGATTCTAGATTGTCCCTGCATTGCCTCAACAGTCTTTTTAAATACAAACTATCATCTTAGTTTAGAATGGGTGGAGATCCACTTTCTTAGAGGTAGGAACTTGGGGCTATGTTTACTGGCAGCCTCTCACCGGTTAAAAAAGAATTCAATAGGATAGTTGAGGCTGCTGTGCTAAGGACCCTTCGTGAAATCTCTATTGTCGGTACTGGGAATACTGGCCAGGAGAATTCTCTCAAACAAATAGAGATAAAGATGATATAGATATAGATGTATAGATATAGGTATAGGCATGGGTATAGATAGATATAGATGATATATAGATATAGATAACATAGATATAGGTATAGATGATATAGATAGATATAGATATAGATATATAGATATAGATATAGGTTTTCAAGTTTTGGCCTCTGAAAAGCCATTTTGCTTTTCTTTTTTTAAAAAAGAATTCTTTTCCCACAGGTAATTTAATTTCATAGATATTTGTTTCTAAATGGGAAGCTGAACCATATGACAAAAGGTATTCTTTTTAATACTTAACTTTTGTTCTAGTAGCTAAAATACTAAGGGGAATTTTTTTTGTTTATTTTGGGGAAAATAGTTTAAAATATGAGTTTTTCCTGATTTTTCAGTAATCTTGTTGATATCAAGTTTGATTCCTAATTTAACTCTCTGCTTCTTAGATTGACAAAAGCAATTTCCTATTTTCAGTCAGAAATGCTGTTATAGAAGAGTTCTGAGCAATTTTGGAGGTAATTGTCAAGGTAAGCATTAATGGATAGGTTAAAACAAATTAAAAATATACTGTATCTGACTTCTCCAAATAGTCCCATTCATGCTTCTATCAGGAGATTTTGCAACGGTATAAAGAAGTAAACCACCCTGGGTCCCATTTTCACAAAAATTTTGCTTATATTTTGTCATTTTATTATAGGCTCTTAGCTGAGACTAGCTCCTTTGGTTTCTGTAGTTACAGAAAATTTTTCATAATAGCTTTAATATCATTCTTCAATTCTTTGTTCCATGGTTCTTTGTCATAGCAATGCTTCGTCCTTATCAGCTCTTTAGTCTAACATAGGCTTCCTTCCTTCCTTCCTCCCTTCCTTCCTTCCTTCCTTCCTTCCTTCTCCTTCCTTCCTTCCTTCCTCCTTCCCCTCCCTTTTCTTTCTTCCTTCTTTTTTTTTTTTCTTCCTTCCTTTCTTCCTTCCTTTTTTCTTCCTTCCTTCCTTCCTTCCTTCCTTCCTTCCTTCTTTCCATTCTTCTTTCCGTCTTTCATTTTATAATAGTTATCAAGTGAAATAAAGTCCTCGCTTTCATAGAACTTGCATTCTAATGGAAGTCAGCAATCAAGCAATAAGCCAAAATATAATTTTAAGGAAACTTTTTGGAGTTTACTCCAGTATGAAGAAAAATTAATTTAATTAACCACCAGGAAAAAATATATCGCCTTACAGGTAAATGATATAAGGTATAAGGAAAAAGTATACCCTTATTCAGACTAGGAAGTCTAATGTTAGCATGTGATACATTGAGAAGCCAGGAATGTGACATATTCCCATTAATAGGTCATTGCCAGTCCTTAGATCAGCTCTGTGCTGATGTGTGTTCCAGTGCTCCATTCTCAGGCCCTGCTAAGTGACTTCTTTCCAACCAAGGATTATTTATGTTTGAGGAATCTACTTACATAAAATGAAGGCTGGGAAGCTCACTACAAGACATTCACAGATGGACACCTGGCCACAGAAGAGTGGAGCGTGAGCCCAGGCCTGGTCCCTCTGTACCTGGATGTCTACCAGTGGCCTTCACCTCCTCACAACCTTGGATGCTGGCCACACTGGTTGCTGCATCAGCCTTGGGCAGAAACTGTCTTTCCTTTTCTGCCCTTTCAGGGTGTTTACACGTTCCACCCATAGTCAATCTCAAGAAGGTAGGAATGCACGTGGAATCGCTGTTTGGCCTATAGCGATCTGCTTTAAGGTTTACACCACAGTAGAGCCAGCTGGTGGTGATCCCACCAGTCTGTTTCTCTGACATATACAAATCCCAGCACCCACAGGTGTAATGTCTACATATACTCTTCACAAGCAGTCCCAAAGGTACTGATTCTGACAAAGCATAAATCCAGTGACCATATGTAAGGACTCCAGAAAGGAAAGCATTGACAAGTTACTAAAATGAGCCTAGCTGCCTGCCTAGCATTTACATTCAATCCAATGTCACTGTTTTAGATGTCATATGATAACAACATGTACTTAGTAAGCCCCATGAAGTCCAAATATTATTTCTTTGTTAAGAAAGAAAAAAAAAGAAAGAAAGAAAGAAAGAAAAAAAGAACAAACGAAAGAAAGGAAGGAAGGAAGAAAGAAAGAAAGAAAGAAAGAAAGAAACAGAAAGAAAAAGAAAGCCCACAAATTAAAAAACGAAAACAAGCTGGACATTTACACCACCAGACAACAAACACTATTTTTAAAATGATAGTAGCTATAAAATGTGGTGTGGGCACAGGGATAGACAAATTGACCAATTGACAAATTTGAAATTCAGATACACACCAGCTCCTGATATGATTACCTGATTTGTGACACAGGTGATACTGCCATTTCGCTGGAAAAATATCATCTTTTAAATAAATGGTGTTGGATCAATTGGATATTTTTTGGGTGGGGGGAGTATCTTGACTTCGTATCATACACAAAAAAATGAATTCCAGATGGATTATATATTTAAAGGTGAAGGGTAAAATAATAAAAGAGTAAAATATAAGAAAATAAGATAATATCTTTATGAACTTGGGGTTAACTAAGACATCTTTGTCAAAAACAAAAAGCAAAAGAAAACACTATCCATAAAAGAACAAAATAGTAAATTAGATTATATTAAAACTAACAACTTCTGTTTATCAGAGACACCATCAAGACTGTGGAAAAGTCAGCCCAAACATGGGAGATACGACCAGCACATATATCTGACAAAGGATCCAAGATAAATGAAATGCTCCAAATTAATTTTTTAAAAGTCAGTCCATAGAAAAATGGACAAACCTGGTAAGACACTTCAAAAATGAGAATATTCAATGGCTAATAAACACATAAAAAGATGACCAACTTTATTAGTCACCAAGAAGATACAAATCAAAGCCGCAATGAGATGCTACTACACACGACTCAAAAAGCTAAACTTTAAGTAAAAATTGGCAAGAATGTGGAGCAACTGGAATATCCCCACCCTGCAGATGAGAGTGTTAATTGGTTCAACCACTTAAGAAAACTATTTGTCATCATCTGCTAAAGCTAACACGTGCACACCTTTTGATGGACAACTCCAACAGAAATGTGTGCGTATGTTCACCAAAAGACATGTGTCCAAATTTTTATAGCAACATTATTCATTGAAGCTAAAAACTGAAAACTACCCAAATGCCCAACCATGGATGAATACCTTATGTTATATTCACACAATGGAATACTATACAACAATGAGAAAGAACTATGTACGACTATTCGCATCAATATGGTTGAATCTCACAGCCATACTATTGAGCAGAAGAAGCCAGATGTAAAGAGAATATGTATATATTATGATTCAATTTATATAGAGTATTAAAAAAGGAAGGATAATGATTTCCCTTTTAGGAGTAGTGACTGGAAGAGACCATAAAGGGGTATTCTATTTCTTCTTCTAGGTTCTGGTTTCATGGATGTGTTCAACTTGTGAATATTCACTGAGTTTACGATATGTGTACTTTTTGTATGTGTCTTTCTTATACTTCAATGAAAACTAACAAATAAATAGCAGTTCTTATAGATACCTCCATAGTAAAATCATATGTATCAACTCTGCAGAGCCATGACATCCAATTCAAGGCAAAACTGTGCTTAAAATCTCCCATTAATGTATTTTTTTATGATAATGCAAAAATTGAAGAACTCTACTACATACCAGCCCTAGAGGGCTAGGTTAGGTGTGCATGCATGAGCGAGTGCCATGGGGTTTTCACTACTAATGTACTAATAAAGTGTAACAAGAAAAATACGATGCTTAAAAGAAAGCTAACTGTGGCTGCTGCTGTGGAACTGGACTAAAAATTGAGAAAAGCTCAGATATGGTAACTGGAAACAGAAATTTCATGTCAGAAAGAACATGCTAAGGTTTATTCTTGAGTTAGGGAATCTGGCAAGATTTTTAGTTAAGAGTCTATTACACTGCATTACACTGTTAAATTTTTTTTTAAAGATGTAGCTCTGGTCTCCTCAATTAGACTGTAAGCTCATTAAGAGCAGATACTTGTCCTCATTGAATCTAGGCACACGGGATGTCATTTTTACTTCTTGATAGCTAAACACATTTACAGAGGCATGTTCAGTTTTAAAATTGGAGGTAACGCATTGAGACTGAGGCAGAGGTTGTTGGTTTGAGGTAGGTTTGGTGCTGTGTAAGTGGGTGAGCTGATAAGTTGATTACTTGAGCTGTTTTTTTTTTTCCAAGAGTGGCTGGTTGGGGAAGGGGGAAGGGGAGACTGCAAACTCTGACTCCTGTTTGGAGATTTGAATCACAGGGGGATTGAGGGATGAAAGCAATACTCCCGAGCCAAACTTGGAAGCCCATCAAAAATCGTTCACAAAATTGTCCAAGTAACTTAAACATTTTGTCATATCTGGAACCTCAGGTTTTTAGCACTATTCTGTTTCTGAGTACAGTAATCCCCCCGTATCCACAGAGGATACATTCCAAATCCCCAATGGATGCCCGAAACCGCAGATAGTAATGAACTTGATACATCCTATGTTTTTGCCTGTGCTACACACATATCTATGATAAAGTTTAATTTATAAATTAGGCACAGTAAGATTAACAACAATAACTAATAATAAAATAAAACAACTACGACTATGCTTTAATAAAAATTACGTGAATGTGGTCTAAGTTTCTTACTGTACTGTACTCACTCTTCTTGTGATAATATGAGATGATAAAATGCTTACATGATGAGATGAAACAAGGTAAAGAAGGCATTATTATATAAAATTGGGGTTACTTAAACACAAGCACTGCCATAATCACGGTAGCTGATCATCTGTTAACAAATTAGGCTAGTGACTAACAAATGGAGAATGTATACAGAGTGGAGATGTTGGACAAAGGGGTGATTCATGTCCCGGAAGGGAGGGAGCAGGATGGCTCAAGATTCAATCACATGACTCAGAATGGGGGACTATTATGGATTACATTATGTCCCCCCAAATTCATGTTAAAGTCCTACCTCCCAGTACCTCAGAGTGTGGCTTTATTTGTAAGTATTTATTTGTACTTATTGTATTTATTGCATTTGAATTTGTATTTATTGCAGATGTATTAGTTAAGATGAAGTTATATACTGGAGTAGGGTGGGCCACTAATTCAATATGATTGATGTCCTTATAAAAAGGGAAAATTTGAGCATGCACACACACACACACACACAGAGAGAGAACACCATTGGGTGTGATGCTTCTATAAGCCAATGAACACCAAAGATTGCCAGCAAACTACCAATAACTAAGAGAGAGGCATGGAACAGCTCCTGAAAGACTTGACCTCAGACTTCCAGCCTCCAGAGCTGTGAGACAATAAGCTTCTGTTGTTAAGCCACCTAGTTAAGCGCTTTGCTATGGCAATTCTAGCAAGCCAAGTGTTGAGTTGTCAATTGCCCATTACAAATCACTAACATACTCTTCTTCCAGAGACACACAAGAGCATGTTAGCAGCATTTTTTAATGTCAAGGGCATGTGTATCTGCATATTAAAATTTCAAAAAGCATGAGTTCACCTTTGAAAACAAACCAAATATCTTGCCAGTTCCTTCCCCAACGAGTCTCTAAAGTTAATGGGACCTTAATGATCACTTAAGATCTGGTCCCCTCATTTTAAAGATGAAGATGTTGAAGATCACAAATGAAGTGACTTGCCCAAGGTAAGCTAGCTTGCTGGAGATAGAACTGAGAGTTCTGGCTTCCAACTCCCAAGGTAGACATTTTCCACTAGATTTGCACTCCATCCTGTGGAAAGTTTATGCAGACAAACAAAAGAAACCTCCACTCTTACTCTGAGATGTGGCTATGAGCAAAGCGCAGGAATCCCACCAAGGCCCTGGAGAAACTATTACTCGCATTGTAAAGATCAAAAAACAAAAGTAAGAGAAACTTTAATAGTCCCAGTCCAACACAGTCCAAAGAAGACTAAAGAGGCCAACATCTAATTATGATCCTGAATCTTTGCATAATCCTACAAGCGACTTGGCATTCCTATTTCAACATTTTTGGGGATTCCAGTATGGAACTAAGCACATCGGGTACATTTAATTTCAGACTTGTAACAAATCAGTTGTGCCAAACCACACAACTCCACCTCAAGATAATTTTCCCCAGTGGGACGAACTATAATACGGCAGCAGCCAAAATGTGTACATTAGTTGAAAACACCCACATTCCTAAAGTAAGTTTTATGCCACTATCATCTCTGTCTCCCTCTCTCCCTCCGGTTCCCCCACTCTCTCTGAATCCTTTCCAGCTCTTTGATTCTACCAGGAAAAAATAAAAAAAGAAAGAAAGAAAAGAGCCTTTCATGCTAATACATAGATGGTGGACCAATTGACCTTTAGAATCAAGTTCAGTTCATTCCTGATAGTGAGTGAGTGAACTTGAAGAGTAGAGATAACTGCTGGATGAATGCTTTTTCTACTGAAAGAGAAAAAAGCAAGAATGCTGGTGAGGTTCACTTTTTCAGTCGATACAACTTTGACATGACTTTTAGTCTAGAAAACTGCATTTTGGATAATACATCCCAACTTTTTAGCACTCCGATAGCAAATGCAAATCGTTTATTATTTGGCAGACGAATAGTTAATATTAATCACTCTAAAGGCCAATGAGATTCTCAGAAAAAAAAATACTCTTCTAATTACAAAAGGAGAGAAGGGCAATTTAAAAAAAACATAATAGTTTAGAAAAGAATTGACAGGGTAGCTTTTAAAAACTGTCACTCTATCCAATCTGTGCAGCATTTACACAATATTTTTATGATTTATAATAAATTATTTCCAAAATGATTCTTTATTTTGAGCCAGCAGCCTTAGAAAACAGCTGTCTATATTTTATTAATAATTTCACATTTATTATTTTGCCTGTCTTTTTCTTATTCTCTGAAATGAAATAGTGGTAGATTGGCACAAATTAACACATATTTAAAATGTACCAGGTTAAGCTGTATAACCTGTTGAAGTCAATTCATCTAACATGCACTTTTAATGCACCGAGACCAGAGTGAGGAACAGAATCTTCAGGGACTTGCCTTTGTCCCTGAGTCATGGACCAAACCAGAGCCTGCCTCCGTGCTGAATCCAGAGTTCAGCTGGGGTAACAGCAAAATACATGTTCCTTCAACAACAGTCATAGAGAGTCATTGTGCATATATGGTACTTCAATAGAAAATTCATTCATAAATAAGTTTTGGGGAAAGAAAACATCACTTGCCCACCAAACGTGAATGTTTAGTACTTCCAATCTACTTTTCACAAGAGAGGTTTTCCCGGAATAATAGAGAGGCAAAAGAGACGCCACGCAGTGGCCCTGGTGACAGCTCCTTAGGGCAAAAATCTCTGACCTGGATTTGTGCAGCCCTGGGGTATATAAGCACTGTTACAAGGAATTCAGCTCCAGATTCTCAGCTTACCCAGGTACTTCTAAAACCGCCCAAGAGAAGGCCTGCGGGCTCCTGGTTCGCCTTTTCCCTCCCTCCTTTCACAATCACTCTTCTCTCATTTTACTAAGGTAACACTTGACTTTTTTCCAAATCTTACTCTATGTGCATTGCTCAGGGGTAAAAGTGTGTGCTTCAAACACAGGATCATTTGAAATATAGGGTTAAGTGAAACTTCTTGTTAATCAAGTTCTCAAACCCATTCCCTTCTCATCTGTCTCATTAAGAGACGTGGTTCTAATAAGTTTTTACTTTTAAGTTTAATAATTAGTTATAGAAATATGTAATGTATCCGTTATTTTTACAAACTACATACTAACTGTATTGGTAGCTATTGAAGAAGAAAAGAATAAAAATATTTAAAAAAAATTTTTTTAGTATAACCATTTGTTTTAGAGAATAAGACAGAGTTATTCACAAGAAACTTTCTAGCAAAAAACGTTCATGAGGATGCTATTCGAGGAAGAAAATGGGATAAAAACATAATTTCAAATAAAATTTCCGACTCCTAAAGAACTCTTTCACATATTTTTAATGGATGTTAATAGCTATCGGATAGCTCTAATACTCAGATTCTACTAGATATATTTAAAGATAACTATAACGAGTTTATTTTTCAGTGTCCATATTTATAATAGACTGGAGATTTACATCTTTTGTAACTACCTACATTTATGATGAAAAATTTTAGATGTTAACCTAAAAGTGGGCCAGCAGGGATATAATTTTTCAAAGTCATTTTTGGGAAACTTGACTAAAAAGCTCGAAAACTATTGCTCAAGACCTGAGCTGATTAGTAAATGGGACAGAGGGAAAGAAGCAAAGAGAAACAAACCATATCAAACGCTGAGCTGAGCAATTAACTTGAGGCTCAGATCCATCACAAGAGGATAAAGGGTTGTAAGAGTTAGATGTGCTTAAGTTAAGAAATAAGAGTGAGACATGGCAGGTTACTACAGTTTGAAGTTGAGAGAAGAATACATCAAATATGTGTCATCAGACAATAATCACTCAGGAGTAAAAAGAGTCCATATGTTGCCTTGTGTTCCGAATTTGACATATCCTCTTTCACTCAGAGCAAAAAGCATACAGCGGTTTTAAAACTCCATAATAAAATCCAGACTTAGAAACAAATAAATGGGGTGGTTATTCCCTCACATAAAAATTTATGCTAAGGTTCTTTTATTTATGGAAGCTGAATGTTAACTTTAATATTTATAATATTCCTCTTAAGAGCTAAAATAAAAATCTCAGGTCGGGGAGAGTATTCTGAGCCTAGACCTAGATACTTTCAGTTAATTGTCCCTGTCTGGAAAAGAAAATACTTTCTCCACAGTAGGCAGTTCTCACAAGTGTATTAAAAGCCACTGGCTGGAAAAAATAATGAACACGACTTCATTTTCTTCTTCCCTGTTACAGATTAAGAAGAACATAATAACTGATCTTTACTTTAAAATCATTCAGCAAACAAATTCTCTAAAATATATATTTATACATTGGAACTTCTTTAAGGAGATGTAGGGAAGCCGTTCCCGGAAAGGCACAACTTTAGAAAATGAACAGAACTGCGTGTTGTAAAGAATACCCGTGAGAACACAACCAACTCAAGGCAAACTGTGCTGCTCACCTTTGGGGCTTCTCCCTGCCCTTCGCTGCATAGCACAGGTCTCTGAGAACCAGTTCCCTTTATATTCATATTCCTCTGGACTTTTTGTTATAACCATAAAACTGAACTCTTAATATTAACTCCCCCCAACACACACACACACACAGAGGCCACACATCCTACATCCACTGGACATCTGTATTTTCATCATCATGGTACCATGACTACCTAACTATTGAAATGAGATGAGAATTGTGAAATTCATCTAAGGTCCCACCTCTCCTTTTGACTCCTCCATCATCTGTGAATTTCATTTCTTCAATATCTCAAAGTCAGTGTTTCTCTTCTCATTCATACACCTCTGTCTTTATTCTCCCCTGAATGCTTGTGATGCCTCATAACTAGTCTCCTCCACTCTGTTAACAAAGGAACTTTCTCATCTGTAGATCCAAGAAGGTACCTCACTTGTTGAGAATCTTCATCTGTGGGCTGAAAGCCAAACTGCTTTCCATGACAATGGAAGCCACTGATAAGCAACTCTCCAGCTTTATTCCTTGCCTTCCTCACAGTTATATCAGAGTTACGACTATTTCCAAGCATTTGCAATCTCACAAGCTCTCTTTGCTTTTGCCTCGCGCCTTTGCACATGTTGTTCCCCTTGGCTGGAATAGCAGACCCTACTTCTCTTGGCAGCCTACCTGTTCTTCACCCCTCTGGCCTCCTCTTGGTCTCATCTCATCGGCAAGCCCTGCTTGGTGATCTCGGCTCCTTCTGCCTGGGTATCCTGCGCCCTTCCCCACCTGCTCCCAGGGCACCCCGCCTGCTTCAGACCACACCATATTCTAATTGTCCACCGGCTTGTCTGTCTTCCCCACGAGACTGGGAGCTTCTGAAACGCAGACATAGTGTCTTCTTCAGCTACCTCTTTTCCTAATCTTAGTGTCTGACACATAAAAGGCACTCATGAGTGTGTAAAGAGAAGAACGAGAAGGGAATAAGACAGTAGGACAGGTAGACTCATTCCTATTAAGATGTTTATGCCTCTTTCACGGGAGGAGGTTTTTGTTTATCCATTGGGCAAAAATTTTCTTTAGCTTGCACTATGCCAGGCTTCTTGCCAGACTTGGAGTTACCTAAATAGTAGTACATGGTTCTTATCTTTCATCAACTCACAACCCAGTGGGAGAGCCCAATACCTAAATGCATAATCACAGTAAAGCACATTCTAAAAAGAAGTCAAGGCACCATGCCAAGAAAGCAGAAGGAGGAGACTGTGTGTCTAGGTCAGTCTGGGGCAGCCTTAGAAAGCTTCCAGAGAAGATGGGACAATATGGTTCCTTGTAACAAGCAGTAACAGGCACTTTCTGGATGCTCACTATATGCAGTTACTGTTCTAAGTGTTTACATGTAGAACTCCATTTACTCTTCATAATAACACTACGAAGTAACGTATTACTCAGTACAGACTAGTTCTCTGCTGCAGTAACAAGTAACCCCCAAATAAATATAATAAGGACTTATTTATTCTTTCAAATATAACCTGCTGCATGTCCAGGCAACTCATCAGAGTGACTCTCCTCCACGTAGTGGTTCAATGATCCAAGATGCTCTTATGATGTCAGTATATCTTTAGTATCTGCAACCAGGGAATAGAGGAGCAGAGAGAATATCAGCTTAAAGTGACATATGTCACTTGTACTCTACCTCCTGGTCCAGAACTAGTCATGTGGCTCTGCCTGACTCTAAGTGGGCTAGGGGATGAAGTTTTCTGTGTGTCCTGGAAGAAGAAATAGTAAATGGGTTATGGTGAGCACATAGCATTGTCTCTGTCAAACATAGATATAATTACTAATCTCATATTCAGATGAACACATTGAGGCACAGAGAGGTTAAATAACTTGCCCCCAATCACAAGTCTAGTGATAAATTAAAAATCGAACACAGACATTCTGAATTCGAACCTTCATCCCTAATCATTATGATGTACTGATTCTGTGCCTTTAAAGTGAAAAGTGTGTGTGTGTGTGTGTGTGTGTGTGTGTGTGTGAGACAGAGAGAGAGAGAGCGACAGAGACAGAGAGAGAGAGAGAGAGAGGAAGAGAGACAGAGAGACAGAGACCGAGACAGAGAGAGAGAGAGATACTAGTTTGTTGGAGTGAGAAAATTTGAGGCATGGGTTTTCCCACTGGCCTTCAAATAGTACATATCAGTAACCATCCATGCATCAGGTTGACCTTGATCTGGGACTATACGGTGCTCCCCAGCTCAATTGTAACAAATTCTCTCTCTAGCAGGTCCACTCAGGAGCCTGTTAGAGAAAGGAGAGACGTCTGTTGGAGCCACTCTCCTCTCAGAGAGCAGTCCCTTGAACAGTAGGAAATGTGGGTGGGACATACTCTCAAAGTCCACAACCTTCCCAATTTAGGATGAGTGGGAATTAGAATGATGTGTGCCCCATCATCATCCAACACTCAGGGTGCTCAGCAAGGCCAGTGTGCCGGGGTGGGACGTTATAAACGAGGTCATCTGGATCATCAGTGGTAAAGCAAAGCAAATATTAAGAGGATGAAAATCCTATTCTCCTTAGAACAGGATGTGAGGCTTAGAAGCCATGCTGTCCTGAACAATCTCGTCCAGGGCCATTGGGTTCTATGTGTGACCTTCGCATTAATCCACAATGACCTGCTCCAAAGGGTCCTCAGGATTGGAAATGCCCATCTGCTCCCAGGGTGCATTCTCTCTGGGAGGACACCATCCCCTCCACCCTATAGGCCCTTCACTTACAACTGAAAGAACTGGAAGGATCAGAATTTTCCAACTGCCAGTCCTTTTCCCACTCACCCCTGGGGCAGTGTGTCTGAGAGCGTGGCTGCCCAGCATATGTCCATTTTGCTTGGAACCCAAATTAGCCTTAGGGATCCCTAGTCCTATCTCTTCTTCCCGAAACCAACTTCATCCCTGAAACTGTTTCCGATGCTGCCTCCAGAAGCAATTAAATATGGAAAACCATATTTGAGATGAGAACAGAGCAGTTGCTCCAAGGACTCACAGTTATTTATAATAATAAAATGTAAGAAGAAATTTTTCAATGCAGTCCTTACCGAAGAATTTTCTGTAATGAGGTGATTAATTGACATCTCCACAGTAAACACAGAAACACAGTGTAACTGGGTGCTCTTTTTGAGACTGGACCCAAGATTTTCTCTTTTTTTTAAGCTTGATACGTTAAATCCAAAAGATATTCGTAATTTCTCATCTACACACATGTGCTTTCAGATTAACAAAAAGCAAGGACCTACGCTCCTATCTGGGGTAGATGAAACGTCTTTGTTCTGATGTGCCAGGATCGCCCTTAGTTTTAAGAATCTTAAAGAATTTCATGATTTGGGAGTGAAGGAAGAAATTATACTGGCTTAGTATTAAATTAGAGTGCTGCTTGATTTTGTAGAGTTTCAATTAGTTGTTCCCAGGATACATGCAAATTAGTTGGGTGCAGGAAAAGCCTACGAGAACTTTGTTCACCACCTCTCCTCCCCTGCAAACGTTTCTTGGGCTGGCCTGCTGACGCCCTCTTCTCTGTGCTGTTTAAGACTTAATATCTTAGAAGAAAATCCTGTTGGTGTTTTACGGTCTTTAGAAATAGCCTTTTGAAGGCCAGAGAAAAGACGATCCCACTGTCAGTCACTCCAAGAAGCCAATCCTGGCACAGGAGTTAGAGTTTGGGAGGAGGGTTTTAAATTGAAGGTGAGGAAGAAAAGTTGTCCTGGCTCCTAAGGTGTAGATATACTGTGGCAGCCCCCTACCCCACACACCAAGGCACTCTGAAATGGAGGTTGGCATGCAGGCAGTTTATTGCAAAGGGTTCTCAGATCATCACCCGTTAGAGTGTAAAAGAAGCAAAATTGAGCAGAGGGAGAAGTGTTCTTGCAGCCATTGCAACAAAGACTTCAACTGATCTCATGACGTGCCCTGGATCCAGAATGTCCTTCAAAATTGTTCCAAATTGAAGAGAGGAGAGTGAGCCTTATATCCCTGCTCGAGCCAGACATCAGACCTGGGCTGTCCCAGGGAAGGACAGGACCTTGAACAAGGTAGTTCTCTTTGGTCCAGGTTCATCTGTGGTCCTTGCACTAGCAGCAGCAGCCGCTTGGGAACTTGTTAGAAATGTAAATTCATGGGTCCCACCTCAGACCTTCTGAATCTGGAACTCTGGAGTTGGGCCCAGCAATCTGTGGTTGAACAGCCTCCAGGTAATTCTGATGCATAGCAAAGTTTGAGAACCACCGCTCAGAAACAAGGGCTGGAGAAGAACTCACTGGAAACTATTGAGTGTCGACTCTCAGCGGCCAAGGGAATGGATGCTTTATTCCTAGAGAGAGGTCTGGACGGCGCCCAACAGCATCCGTTACACATGCTCAGAGCTCTCTCAGTGGTGGGCATGGGCCGGCCGCTGCCCTCACAGAGTCAGGCCAGGAGCCAGGCAGGAAGGGGCCACACAAAGACCCGGATACCAAAAGCAGAGGTTGTAGTAGCTATTCTAACCTCCCTTGGTTGTATTTCTCTTACGTTGTCCCCAAATCTTCACTAAAATGCTGTCAAAAGCCATGCCCTTATCTATCAGTGTTACACAGAATTAAGAAATAACCTGTCTCTTTTTGAGTGAAAGGAGTAGCTTCCTCACCACCACCACCTGGAGGACCAGCATGGGTTATGTTTGCAGATGCAAATAGATGTCGATGTGTGGAGTGGCCCACCCATCCCTTGAGGGCCAGTGGCTGCAGAGGCAGCATTAACAGAAGGTAGAGATGAGATGAGTGACTCATTTTATAGCACACACAAAACAACATCCTGAACAACCTTCAAAAAGAATTGGAAGCTCTTAAAGCCTTCAGGCAGGGGCTCGAAGTCCATTGTAATTCAGATATTTACAGGATATATGACATTCTTTTTCACTAACGAGTTACTGCGCCCTGGACACATCTATTACAACAGTATCTTTGGGGCACTAGTTCCATGGGGAAGCCATGCTTGAGCTGTTTTTACTGCATTGACCACTCTCTAGCTTGACTAGCATTTAATTCTAGCCCCAGGTCAACCAGATGACAAATATGGGAGCTGGGACTTAAGGGGGAAAAATTGGCCAAGCTGGCGTGGAGGCCTTACTATGACTAAAATCTGCCATTTTTAATAGGTAAATGATGAACTCAGATTCCAATACCAGTGAAATTTGTGAGGTCAAATCAATGACTGTCAAATCCAAAATTATTTAATTTTTATTTACAATCCTTTCAGTTCTTTTTCCTTCTTTTACTTTTTAACTTTATTATGCACTATATGGTATACTGCATGCTACGTAATACACCGCATGACCTTCTAGCAGGCATAGATGAACATAACTGAGTTCATTTTCATCAATTAGGGAAATCCTGTGGTGGCGGAGGTGGAGCTAACCATTTCCTATAATGGTTGAAGGTTGTTCACTTCCCTTCCCGTAATAGGCAAGGGACTTTTCAGTGTCATAGCTGACGTGGCACAGAACACCGGCGCTGGTCGGTCACTCACCTTACGGCCCGCCAACCAATCAAAATACACTTTACTGTGAGGAAGTATAAGACGTGTATAAAAGAGAAAGTCCCGCTGCTCTCCGGGCTCAGCCTTTGGATGTGAATCCACCGAACCGGTGCCAGCACCAATATGCGCTACTTCCTGCTTATAGTCTCCGTGTCCCATCTCTGTCCCATCTCTCTGTCCGAGTATGCTGCAACACTTCCTTAATCAATGTTCTCCCAACTTTTGAGACATAATGACACTTAACTCCAGAGACTTGCCTATCTCTTTCCATCAAAGTCCACTGATATGAATAATAGGCGACTCTTGTCCTTGCTCAGTGGCCACCCCCAGGGGCGAGTAAGCAGGAGCCCATAACGGTGATCCTGTTTGACATCACTGCTCCGATGTCAAACAATGCAAACCTTTATAATTGGTAGATATACTCCCTGTTTTCTGCTTTTCTCCTCCAGCTCCTGTTAAAAACCATCACTCGGAAATCAGAAATTTGATAAAATATTCCAAGGAAATCTTCAAACAATGATTCTACAAAGGAAATTTGGAGATTTTGAAAATCAATAAAATAATACATCCTTAATTTAAATAGTTCTCAACATGGTGTAATCCTGGACTTAAAAAAAAATTCTAGAAAGACTAAGAGGTGCACATTTCAGACCAAAAGGTAAAGCGCGTTAACAAATCAGTGTACACCATTGAAAACTGGCTTGACAAACATGAGCTAGGTTGTTGTCTGTGGTTGAAAACTTGCTTATTAAGGCGATTTTACCTATGTGTGTACAGAAAATAAACCCTCACTCTCTTTTTTTTCCCCTTTTTTTTTTTCCTTTCAACAGGTCGAGTGTTTACAGACATAGAATAGAAAGAATGGGAACACATTAAACAAGTAATAAAATAGAGGAAATTTTCACCAAACACGGCTACACAAGAAAGAGCAGTAGAAACTGAAGACAAAGGCTACATCAGCCGCCCAAATGTGACACCACCTTAAGGATAAAGGGGTTCTATGGAAAGTAACCACACAGGGTGATCTGATCATTAACTCTTAACCAGGCAAGTCATGGTGGGTAGTCATGCTCCAGGCACATAACTTCTGTAGTGAAAGGTTTTAAGCCAGTTCTGTCCGTTGTTTTTGTGCATCTAGGTCAACACACCTTTGAAATGCTAGAAGTAATATCCGAGAAGGGGTATTAACCCTCAAGAGAGCCCATGATCTTGGTAACTATCCTGTAATCTAATCTCTGCCACCTCCATCTAATCTCCTTACATCCCCTCCTTAATCTCAAATGCATAAAAGAAGCTGCAACACTGTGATGCTCTGGAGCATTAGAGATCTTGCTCCCTGTGGTCCGTTAGGCTCAAATAAACTCACAAAAATTCTCTACAGGTTTGGATGTTTCTTACGTCGACAAAAGGCTGTAAGTCTGAGGACCCTGCACACATCACACATCTCTGCCCACACTCCTGGGGGCTCCAGTCTTGACAATCTCAACTCGAGTTGGCACATTGGTACCTTCTTTTCTTTCATTTGATATCTCTTTTACATCTTTCTTCATACTCAACCCCCCAAAGGAATAAAATGTGAAAAAGAAAAAAGAATTTAAAGAAATGTAACTGTGAGCATCAGAACTTTTTCTTCAGGTCACACCTCTCGTTCCTGTTTTATTGTCTCTCCTCATCTATCGTTTTTTTGCCATTTTACTTTGTTTGT
This sequence comes from Pteropus medius, assembly GCF_902729225.1. NCBI lineage: Eukaryota > Metazoa > Chordata > Mammalia > Chiroptera > Pteropodidae > Pteropus > Pteropus medius. The sequence continues at coordinate 1,604,066 of NW_024350397.1, forward strand.
GTCTTCTTCCTCCAGATGCCAGAAAGTAAAAAAAAAAAAAAAAAGCAATTTTGATCCTTTCGATTTTTAATATTTATTAATCGTTTTAATATTAATAAGTAAGTAAATAAATCCCAAGGATGAACTTGAAACTCCTGGCCATTTATATTTTCCTTGCTGTTCATATTGTCACGATAAGAATAGCCACACCTCTTGAACAATTTTTATAAAAATTTACTGGAGCCAAACAGAGGACACAACTGGAAGCAAGTTTTCATCAGACTGAGAAAAATGCCTCAGAGAATGACAGTGTGCAGAGTTTCTTTTATGTATTTGGAATTAAGGAGGGGACGGAAGGGAGATCACAGGAAGGTGGAAGAAAGCAAAACGGGAATTGGATTAGATTCCGTGCTCTCGTGAGGGTGGTCATAGTTTATTTCAAAGGTGTGTTAACCTAGAAACAATGGACAGGGCTGGTTTCAGGCAAAGATAAACCTTTCGCTAAAGAAGTTATGTGTCTGGGGCGTGAATACCCACCACGACCTGCCCAGTTAGGAATTTATAATCAGATCACCCTGTGAGGTTACTTTCCACAGAACCTCTTTTTCATACACAATATCTACCTCTGTCCATTTCTAATAACAAGTTAATATTATCTGTCTCTACCATATTCCAGACAATGCGTCAGGTTAGTGAGATGTCCTGTCCTCGGTGATCTTGTAATAAAGTGTCTTTCAACATAAATGATATGAAGAGACATATTGTTAATTTAAGGGAGGAAAAAACAGTTTAATATAACAAAACAAAAGACAAGTCAGTATATTAGAAAGAGCTGAAAGACGTTTGAGAAATCATCTAGTGCTACCTCTTCCACTGAGAGATGAGAAAAAATAGAGATTGATTATGACCTTCTGCTGCATGCTGCCCTTGGCCTCGGGAAAGAGTTTGACTCTGTACGTGCTTCTGTTTCGCGATCTGTGAAATGAAGCTGGTACCAATACCTACCGCTAAGGCTACTGTGTAAATGCATGCGAAGTGCTTCAATAGGGCCTGGGACCTGGTAAGCACCCAATCACCATTAGCTGTAATAAAAATATTGTTATGAATCTCAGACCCACCTCACTGAGCACGTTGGTGGAGAGCCAGGACTTGGAGGCCCAGTGCCCTCATTCCTGATGCTGTGTTTTATCAACAGGATTGCTTTTCCACTCACAAGTGACTCGACAAACAAGGGATAGATGCCTGCATCAGTTCTGGGAGACATTCAGACTTACAGTTAAGAGCTCACCCTTTGGAGCCAGACAGAGCTGAGCAACCAAACAACTCAGCCTTTTTTCAGCCATGTGATCTTGGTCAAGGTATTTCACATCTGTGAGCCTCAATTTCCCCATCTCTCATGCAGGAAATGATGTCATACCTGACGGCGTGGCAGTGAGGATTAACAGAGATTGCAAGTGTCAAGTGCTTTCACAGAACAAATGCTTCATGATGGTGGCTCAGTATAGACTTGTCCTGGGAGAGGAAGACAGTATAGAGAGGGAGACTTGAGGGACAAGTTAGGCAGCCCTTTAAAATCATGTCGGGTGTGGACACACAGCTTGCCCTGGAGGAGGCTGTTTGGAAGTAAGAAAGGTCTGGCAGATAGAGGAACGGAGGGAACGCTGAGAGGTGAGAGCCACTCTCTCTTCGTAGGCCTGCCAAGTTCGAATTCCTTCATTCTCTGAATAGTCCCTGACACCCATCATTTCATTTTTTTCAGAAATTGTGTTGTAGATTGTGACAAGTCGATATGCAACTGCTCCCCATGAAACTAACCAGCGCAGTCATGGGGAGGGAGCTACCAGAAAATGCCTCCAAAAGAACATTTCCCGGGGGAACCAGATCAGACCAAGGATTTACACCTCTTCTGAAAGAGCAAAAACATTTGCTTTCCACGTCATCCGAACGTTTGCGGCTTGGATGCCAGACCTAACACGCTCAGCTCTGGGGGCAAGACAGGATCCAGCCCAGTGGTGTGGGTGCTGCAACCCCATGATCGGGAGCCCGCTGGCCACGTAAATCATGACAGCTCTACACTTTGTGGAGGAAATTAGGTCAGAGACACGCTAAGTGTGATAAAAATAAAACGGTTTGACATTCCAATAAAGTAAGCTCTTCTACCCTCTAGACACCTACTGGGTCCCCAGAGATGTATATATTCCCAAAATAGTATAATGTTCACATCACATTCTTGCTTCAAAATGACAAGACTCAGTCAGCTCTGCTATCCTCCCCCTGCTAGAGGGCAGCTCTGATTGACACCCAGCTCGCTTCCACATGATGTTACGTGTTATTATTTCTAACGATGACCAGTGTTTACCGGGGAATGTTCTCATGGAATACACAGCCTTGAAACATAAAAGGAAACAAACACATTAAATGACAGAAAAGCATGAGGCTCAGGCAGCATAGAAGCAGCAGGCAAGGAGGGGAAACAGAGCGGTTTTTGCCAGCCATCAGGAGATATAGGTTCTGTCCTTTCTTGATGCCCATTCACTCTGTGGCAGGGGTTAATTGCTCTGTGGCTCTACCCAAATTTCCTGAGAGCTTTAAGGGTGAATGAGTTAATGCTTCTGAGATTTGGAGATAAAGAGTTACAGAGTCACGCAAGGCAATCTCTGGGTTTCTGAAAGAAGAATGGATGTTTAGAAAATTGCAAAAAAAGTCTTTGACAGCACAGAGGATGTCATGGTTTCTATCCTGCCTGTGGCTCTCATGGTCAAGGACATCGTGTTCTTTTCTTCCCACCCCAGGGATTAAATGGCCAAAGGGAGAAGGAGGGAAGCAGGGGGAGAAGAAAACCACACATTCAAGCAACTTCACACTTGTCTGTTTTGTAGACAAGTGTTTTAGGCAAGGGTCAAAATCCAGCGAGATATTTCAAGATGCAAGATTTATACTTACTTAAACTACAAGTCCAGAAAAGGGGAGTTTGGGAAATTCCCATGAATTGGTGTCGGGAGGAAAGACGGAGGCATGGGAATCAGGGAAACCTTTCTGATTTATGTGTTCAAGAGCACTCTTGCCACAGCGAAATAACAAACGAGGTGGTAGATGTTTGTTTATGCCTCTGCCGTGGGATCCCCTTGCCATGTCCCGCTAGTTGAATGCCCCTGCTTCCTGTTGTAAGTTGCTCTTTTACATTGTTCTACAAAGGTAAGGCATGCTGATTTTTATAAAGACACAAACCACATCTTATAGAAAATAGAACTGAAGATCTTCAGTCACATACTTCAATCTTCCCTCTCCCTTAGCCAGAGGTAAATCACTGCGCGTCAGCGCAATCAGAAACGTTGGTGTATGTATGTGTAGAGTGGTAGGACTTTTAAAAAACTGTTATTGAGATCACACTATATACACATTGGTTTGTATTGTATCGAATCACATTGTATTGTATTGTATCGTATTGTACGTATATGTTACCTCTTTTCCTTAATGGTATATGAGAGACAAATTTCCATCTCTCTATCTTTATTTCTTTAAGAGTCATAATCGAGCCCTGTGCCTTCCATGAAAGTTTTTCTGCCCATGTCAACTCTCCCTTCCTGGAAATGAGAGCTGCACCGCGCTCAGGGTCTGGCGTGCACCTGGGCTGGTGCGAAGCGCTTCCTACTCATTGTCTTGAACCTTCGCAACAACCTGGCAATGTTGGCATTCTGACGCCCATTTTGAGTAGGAAATTGAGGCGAAATAAATTCGTTACCAGATTCCATGGAAGAGCCAGGTCCTGATCCCAAAACAGGGGAGCCCAGGTCCTGCCCCTCACCTGCCCCAGCTCTCACTCGGTCACTGCACTCACCCGCTCAGCAAATAGTGTTTGAATATCTACTATGTTTCTATGCATTAGTCTCAGTGTTAGAGACTCAGGAGTGAGAAAAAGCAGTTCTGACCTTGTGTGGCTTACTCATTCCCTGCTTTTAATATGGCCAGCCTTATTGTTAGAGTGCAATTTGCCATTAGCACGGGTTCGATGAACAACTTCTGTGGAACCAAACTAAGACTCAGTAGAAATGCAAGATGTCTTGCCTTACCATGAGTGCACAAAGAAAAAAAAGATTCTACTATTTTTTAAAAATCCAAAATGTCACATTTATCTCATGTTTAAAATCACTGGATAAAAGCAATCGATAACCCTCTTCTTCATCACATTTGTATTAGCCAGCTTGGGCTGCTAGAACAGATACCATAGGCTGGGTGGTTGAAACAACAGACATTTGCTTCTCGCAGTTCTGGAAGCTGAAACTCCAAGATCAAGGTGCCAGACGGTTCCATTTCTGGCAAGAGCTTCTTCCTGGCTTGCAGAGTCACCTTCCCGCCGGGTCCTCACAAGGTGGAGAACAAGAGCACTCTCTCCTTCTTTCTCTTCTTGTAAAACCTCTTATTACCTCTCAAAGGCCCCATCTCCAAATACAGTCACATTGGGGTTTAAGGTTTTAATGTAGGAACTTGGTGGGGGGAGGGGAGACACACAATTCAGTTCATTACAATATTCTTCTCTTATCTAATCCTTATAATAAAAAATATTTACTGTTGAAAAACTACCTCCCCCCTTGAACCTTAAGCTCATTTCCCTCTAAGTATTTCCATCTTCACTAATCATTCTTGGCTTTTTAAAGATAATTACGAAAACAACCAACAACAACAAAATGCACGATCTTCACCTAGTTAGGCAAGTGAAATCTAAAAACATTTTTGTGTATACCCAGGTGTTCTTTCCAATTAAAAGCTCTGCAGGGAGGTGTACCTCGGGGAGCCAGGGGTCGGTTCAGGTATGATGTCGTCATTTGGAAGCTGTGGAATGTGGCTACTGTCAGGAGGTGAGATGGATGTAAGAAGGGAAAATGATTCCATTTAGAAAATGTGAATTAATCAGAGTAGACAAATTTAAATTATGTATAAAATCGGCTCCATGGAAATTGCATCTCAGGGTTGGGAGCTAGGGATGACTAATAGGGAAAAAATACAAAAGACATATAGTATAAACATTATTAAGGGAAGAAAGAATGGGAAAGATCTTGATTTAATGCTAGGTTAGCTGATACGTGAATGGAAGCATTGATCATTTGAAGCACATACTTTTTAAAATTTTTCAGTTCCAGAAGTTCAAATTTATACTCGAAGTTTTGCTTCACTATGCCACGTGTCGAGCAGACATCTAGGAGGGTCCTCTTCATTTAAGACCTTGAACAACTGCCTGTGTATAAAGGAAAATTTCCGCCAAAGATACTCCTTTTCTCTGTTATGTTTTTCTTCTATACAGAGTTTTGAAAAAGTGGACATGCTGTCTGAAACTGCTTTGCTTGATATCTAGAGCATCAAAGCAAATCTGAGCATAGCAGAAAAGAATCACCCAGAGATCCCTAGCTTATAGCCACGTGCTCCCAGGAGGAGCTCAAGCTACTTGCACAAAGCCCAAACCTTATAGTATAAATGTCATGGATGCCAAATCAGGGCCACTCAGTGATGCACCAAATAATTCAACATAAGAACTTGGCCCATGGGCCCTCCAAACTAAGGTTGGTGGCCGAGGCAGAAGCTAAGTAGGACATGGCACTGTGCTCCTATTCAACATAAATTTTCAAAGTGGGTCACTACTGTCAGGTGTGAGGATCTCCCCATGGACTAAAAAGCACTTTCTCCCAATCCATCAATACCTTGAGTAATTTCTTTGGATTAAGGCCATCTGACTCCAGAAAGTTTTAAAAAAGAGAAAGTAAGCTATTGGGGAGTGATGGACACATTAGCCATCATCATCCAATATCACTTAATACCGATCATTCATTCAATAAGTGGTTTCTGAAACTCTACCATTAGAAAAGTCCCATGTCAGGCACTAAAGAGGGTGGATTGGATGCAGACCAAACATGCAAGGCTCTGTTATCATGGAAATCAAACTAGAGAACCTGTGTTAAGGGACATTTGATCTTTTTAGCATCTTCCTGATGGTATTTGTTCTGATAAGAGTTAAGAGCCTGGCTCTGGAGTCAGACTACCTGGTTGAATTCAGGCTCCACCGCTACTAGCTGGTATCCTTGGGAAAGTAAGACAGGGTTAATAAGAATATCTCCTCTTAGGTTATTGTTGGAATTAAATGAGATAATATACAGGAAATATCAGAGCAGTGCCAGTATGTAGCCATGGGTTCTGTCTTTGTTGTTATTAGTGCTGGTAGAACTAATTTTCACTACTAGAATGTCTCTTACATAGTTCAGGAGCCCCATAAATTGACTGCTCATGTTTTTTAGACAGATAAGTTAAACTAATAACAGCTAAATACAGCAAACAAACAAAAGGTACAAAAGTCTATAGCTGGGTGGCGAAGGCCAGTATTAGAGACATAGTTGTGCAACTTAGGCAAGTTCCTTAACTTTCTAAGGTTTCGTTTGCTAACCTGTAACGTGAGGAGGATGATACCTACCTCGCGGAGGAGATTTAAATGTGGCAATTTATATATAATGCTCGGTAGGTACTATTACAGTGCAAATTTTTAACCGAGTTGTGATTTTTAACTAAAAGTCAAAGGCACTCTGGCTGACTCAGGATATCCACTAGGTGGTGCTAGGAAACAATGCCTAACAATGAAGCATTCCTCTTGAGAGGCTTAGTATTTTTTCAAGCACATTAGGAAGCAGTTTCTGATAAAAGCTACATCCCACGCATCACTTTGGAACTTTTACTTACTCTTGCATTCTCACACATTTCGGCCCCACCTGCCTTCTGAGTAAGATTCTCACTTAGCCAACAAGTTATCGAGAGCCTACTAGGTGCCAGATGCTGGCGACGCAAAAATGAATGAGACACAGTGCCTGCCTCGTTTGTGAATTCCACTTTGAACACATTGATTTGCGATTTCCGTAGTGCTTCCAGGTGGAGTTGTCTAACAAGCAGTTGGATATTCAGACTGAAGCTCAGGAGTGACATCCAGAATGTAGATTCTACTGGGGAGACATCATACCTGGTTCGTTGTTAATCACTATCACGGAACACATGACCCACAACTGAGGAGAAGTGAGGAGAGCTGTGAGTGGGAACAGAATGCTGTGGAATGCAGGCATGCCAGCAGGAAGAGAAACACTCAGAGTTCAGAAAGAAAGTGTAGGGGCCTGTGGTCAAAAGCGGGACAGGGCAGTGTCAAGGAAGCCAAACGCATAAAGGGACAAAGCAAGAGTGCCACCAAGAAGATAGAAAAATGCTCACTGGATTTGGAACAGAAAGAAGCTCCTGGACAGTTGCTTGGGGACAGAAGGGGAGACGAGTTAATTGAGACACCCCACACAGGTTGCTTCTTAAAGAGTGTATTTATAGATACAGGGGAAGGAGCCAGTAGCGAGGGACAGAAAATGATAAACACAAGAAAGACTGATCACCCCCCCCCACATCCCATTCTCTCTGTCTCTGACAAGCTGTATGCTTCCTGTCCCCTGTCATCCTCAGACTTCTCATCCATAAACGTATGCAGAGTAAAAGGGTGAACTATATATAAAGTGTCACTTAGTGCTAAAAAAATTCAGTTTTAGCTTTTCAGTTATCAGAACTGTAAAAGGAAGAACTATACAGGCTAAGTGTGTTTAAATAACTTTCTTTGAAGCAGAAGCCAACCTTCCAATCTCGTAACATCAAATGAATGCATTTCAAAAACTGCAAAGCAGCCCATTCGAAATAGTCATTCACCAGAGTGCAGGTGATTGTACAAATGCCACATGTCTCCCTTCTGCACGGAAATTGGTGGCTCCCCAGCTTCACCATCCACCTGTGATGCTGCAGTCGAGCCTTCAGATGAAGACTGTCAATAATTCCATTTGGAAACACCAGGTCAGGTGGTCCTGGCACTTTTTACATGGACTTGTAAATCACTTATCATTGACCTTTCTGGACAATTACAACAATCTCCATGCATGTGAAGATATTCACGCATAAAGAAAATTAAACAGTTCATACGTACATCTTACAAATGTCAGGAAACATGTTTGATTACTTCCATGAAGGCCCAAGCCCATTATAATAAGAAATATTTGATTATGATCCTCAGAAGATACACAGCACTCAACAGAAAGCCACCATTTTCTTATTCATGAATGTCATAAGCCTGTGCCCCTAAAACCCAGCAATGGAAGGGAAGTGGTAGCTTCATTGCCTTGGTGCAAAGACATCCCGAATACCTTTATAGACACTTCCAGTAGCCCCTCCCCACCCCATGCCTGCATCTAGAAGATCAGTTACTGTGAATCCTGCAGGCGCTTAATAAACAACTTTGAGTTGAGTGACATGGACAAGCAGAAAGTGAACTCCCTTACCCTCTGTGACCCAACGAGCAGCTGGTACTAGGTCTTCCTGAATCATGCCAGATGTGATAGCATGAGGCATTAGGGATGGGGAGGGGGGTGTCAGTCCCTTATAGAGGCCACAGCTCCAAAACAAGAATCTTGCAAAAAGATGACATTTGGTGACTATGTTCCTCCATCTGAAACATCATTAGTGCATACATTTGGGGACGATAGCAAAGTTTCTTGGTTAGTAATGATAATTGCCTAGTTCGAAGATCATTCACAACTCCTGCTTTCCTGTTGCCCCTTCTCTATTGAGCTGCCTTGTCGTGGAGAAAGAGAAAGAGCTGAAATCAAACCGGTCATTTTGTTTCCACGGTTAGTCCTTCATGTTGAAAGACTGGCTGGTTGGAGTGTCAGGGGCTTTTGGCTAGAAGGAAAAGACGATTTGTTGCTGTATTTCTGTCTCCTCCACTCCCCTGCCCCTCCTGTATCTCTGCCACTTGCCTTCGATTTGTTCAAACACTCAGCGATTTTAATTAACTGGTTGCCGTTCCAAGAACCGACATCAAATACTCTTGTGATCTTTCATGGTGAAGCAGAAACCACTGGGTAGAGGCGACAGGAAGGAGCCCTGCCCCCAGAGCCTGCTGGTTAGGCTGGGCCTGGGCCAGAAACACCCCATAAACCCTCAGCCTGTCGTTTATTAGAAATAATGTCACTGAAATGGAAGTTGCCATGGCACAGGGGCCTCCAGCTGAGCTCAGACTGCTGGGGAGGGAAATTGCATTCCTGCTCACGCCGACTCAACGTTACCTTGACTCCCACCTTACAGATAAAGTCCAACAGAAGGACGTCGGTGATGACTTTATTAAAAAGGTGATTCAGGTGAGGTTTCCTTTTAACTCCATGGAACTGATGTTGCAAAAATGTTTGGGGGCAGAAAAGTAAAATCAAAAATTGAAACAAAATGATTTAATTGCTTTGCCATATACACACATTTTTAGAAATAAGAGGAGTGACAGGAAAGCTTGCATCACTGATTTAAAATCCTTGGTTACTGCAAGCAAACACAGCAACAAACCTGGAGAGGAATTCCATCCAAGTTGAAATAAATGCGATATTGGCTTTATTACACATGGGTAGAGGTATGGGCTCACTGGGGCAGGCAGCTTTTGAATTCTTTTTGCTTGACGTTGTTTTAAAAGGATGTGTGACTGGACATTCTGATCCAAAGGATGTGGATTTAGATCAAACCAAGTGTGTGGTTTTGTTTTTTAACTGTTTTTTTTTTTTCGTGTGTGTATGTGTGTGTGGTGGGGGCAGGGGGAAGGTTCTATTACATGGTGACCGGCCCTCTGGTTTTTGTAGATATGCCTCATCTTCCCGATTAAATTAGCACACACAAGCTTTTCCTCCTCTGTCATGACCTGTCACCTTGGACATACATAAAATGCAGACTCAAAGTGATTTGTGGGGCCAAGCAGAGGACTCCCGCAGCTCTAGGGTGTGTAATCATGACCTTGGGCAAGTCGTTTTCCATGAGCTTCATGTTCATCATCTCTAAAACTGAGTAAATATTAATAGTAATAATATCTACTATATTTGTTATCTGTTACTGCCTAGCAAATTATTCAAAATGCAGCAACTTGCAACCACAGACATTTATAACATGACACATGTTCTAAGGGTCGGGAATCTACAAGCAGCTTACCTGGGCAGTTCTGGTTGAGGAGGAGGCACCTGTCAGCAGGGGCTCCGGCCAGCAAGGACTCCCTGGGGCTGGAAGCTCCGCCTCCAAGTCGCCCCTCAAGACCCGTGGGCAGGAGGCCTCAGCTCCTTGCCTCATGCGCCTCTCGGTCTGCCACTGGAATGTCTTTAGGACCGGGAAATTGACTTTCGCCCAAAGGAAGTCATCCAAGAGAGAGCGAGGCAGCAGCCACATGACTTTTATAGCAGGGCCTTGGAAATGACATGGTATCACATCTGCTGTATTCTGCTGGCCACACAGACCAACCCTGAGAAAATGTGGGGGAGGACTACAAACGCGTGAGCACCGGAGGCGGTGACCGCAGGGCCCTAGTGGAGGCCGCCTCCCACACTACCTCAATGGGGTGGACAGGAGCGAATTACCCGTGGGAAATGAGTGGCAGCTAGTAGAGGCTCAATAAATAAGTTGTTATTATTCCATCAGTAGAAAGCATCCTCCATTTAAAACATGAGACTGAGAACTGATCAAGAAAAAAATATGCACACACACACACACACACAGAGGATCAAATGAATACAACATTCATTTATTTGACAAATATTTAGTGTCTCCCATGTGCCAGGCGCTGTTCTAGTTACTTGGATTATCTTAATAAACAAAACTAAGGTCCTTGTGCTCAGGCAGCTAAGATTTCAGGGGAGAGACATAGACCATTAAAATAGACAAAATAGATAAGCAGATTATACAGCATATTAAAAGGTAGGAAGTGCTATCATAGAAATCAGAAAAGGAAGTGAAAGTTAACTGGCATTCGAGATGCAGGCGTGGGAGATGCGGATTGAAATATTAAATATGGAGTCAGGTAGATCTCTCTGAGAAGGTAGAATTGAGATTTGGAGGAAGAGGTCGGGGAAAGCAAGCCAAGTAAACACCTGGAGTACAGCAACCTAAGCAGAGGAAATCGCAGTGCTAGGCCCAAAGGCGAGATCACACCTCCTGTGTGTGAGAGAACAAGAAGGCAGTGCCCGGGTAGACTGAAGAGTAAACACCTAGGAGTGAAAGTCGAAGAGGTAAAGAGAGCACAAGATCACGTAGGGCCTTGCAAGCCCTCGGTGACAGCCTCACCGACCTCCCGCTCCAGGGGGTGTCACTGACCAAGGCCAAGCTGCTGTGATGTGAAGCCAAGACCATGCTTCCCGAGGCCGCCGCCAGCCAATGACGGAGCACAGAGGGCCAGGAAGCAGGCACTCCCCTGGGAGACACAGACTCTTCCGCAGGGATTTCAGGGGACATGCGCAGCCTCCCTGAGAACACAGCACAGCCTGGCCCCTTCCCACCTAACTTTCCTCCCGTCTCTCCTTCACCTGGAGTCTGACTTGACCTCAGTCTGATAGTTCTCCCAGCCTCTGCTCCTGCTCGATTTCTTTTTCCATGCAGATCCTCTAATGAAAACCTTGCTCGTTTAATCTCATTTTAGCGTCTGTGCCTCTGGGATCCGGACTAACGCACCAGGGTAAGATTTTGGCTTTTATACTAAATGCAAAGGGCAGCCACGGCCGTGCTCCAGGCGGAGAGGGAACAGTCTGAGGCGTTCTTAAAGGGTGGTGCTGGCTGCACGTCGGAGGAGAAACCTTAGAAGAGACAAGAGGCCGGGCAGGAGACCAGGTGCAAGGTAGTGGAGTGACCCAGGCAGTGATGAGGCTGGCGTGGGCCTGGGGGCAGCAGAGGGGTATAGGGGTGGCCTGATTCTGAGCATAGTTTGAAGGCAGAGCCGACAGGATTTTCTGGTGCATTAGACGTCATATGTGAGAAAAGAGGAGTTGAGATACTGGACAGATGGAGTTGCTGGTCGCTGGAATGGAGGAAAGCTGCTGGTGGAGCAGATTTGGGGAATATTTGGACACCTCAAGTCAGATGTCTCCTAGACATTCAAGCGAAGATCTCGAGTAAAGAATTGGATATACATATGTGCAGTTTGGGAGGGAGTTCTGGGCTGGAGACAGACATTTGGGAGTTGTGTGTAGAAGATATAGAAAGAAAAGGGACTGAAGGTAAGCAAAGGAAGAAGGCAGAGACATGGTGACGCCATGAGCGTGAGGGGCAGCAAGAGACCCGGACGGAAGGAGGTAAGACCCATGAGGGGGCCAAATCAAGGGAGAGTCGAGTCTGGAAGCCCAGTGAGGGCAGGTCGCAGAGGGGGCAGAGCCACCAACGTGGCCGTCTGGGCCGATGCTGCGCAGGTCAGCAGGTTGGAGACTGAGCACTGGCCATTGGGTCTAGCAGTGCGGAGCTCGAAAGGTGTTAGTGACTGTTAAGGGAAAGAAGGCTCCTGTCTCCCCTCTCCGAGACTCCGCCCCTCCCCTCTCCGAGACCACGCCCCTCCACGTGTGGCGGCTCTGCCGTCATCCCCAGAACTGAGGCCCTGGACCATCTGGGTCCCTCACGGCCCCCACACCTGCCTTCCCAAGCAGCTCTGCTTCAGGGGACAACCTTTTAACCTGATAGGCAACTTCCTGCTAGAGTGGGGACGAAGTGCGTGGGCGTGGCAGCTGCACCTACACATGGTAACAAGGGGCTTCCAGACGTGACATTTCTCAGCCAAAGGAGAGTATTCACTTCGCGCCTCTGGGCCATAGCTGCTTCACCTGTGAAATAAGGGTTCGGGCTAACAGATTGTCACACTGCCCAGATGATAGACAGAACTTGTATATGTCACTCTGCATAACAGTCTGAACTTTCCAGAACGTCGTGGGCTTCTGATACATTTAATTTTACCATGAGAAATAAAAAGGATTTCTTCCAACAAAAAGAGAATATATAGGCCTCAATGCTATAGTCTTATCAGACTTACTCAACTACGTATGTCCTATTAGACATGGGCTTATTGGAGGAAGAGAAAGAGCAGCTGTTGACCCCAGCTCGACTGTCCCCAGAGTCTCACTTTAGAGTCATTTGTTGCCTATTCAGGTAAAGAGGGGTAGGTAGTAGGTACAACGATCCAAGAAAAAAAAATGTATGGGAGAACACTTTAAACTGAGAAAATCCTACTCATTGACTAATTTTTTATCCTGGGACTTGGGGCAAAGATCAGCCACCAAGTAATTGAAATTAGGCCACAGGAAACCAGTTTCTAGGTTAGAATCCTGTTAGTCAATCTCTGAAGTCCTCTTTAGCTTCAAGTGTCTTAAGATTAAAACTGAAGCTGAAGCCACCTGAAATACCACAGCATAGGTACCAAGACCAGGTTGCTTCCCCAGAAGCTGAATAGCTTTATTTTAGTTTAGTTAATAAATAAGGTTACTGGGTAGGGGCTTCAGACAGATGGGATATCTAAATCGGCCAGCCGTGCTCCTCTCTGAAAGTAAGGGGAGAAGAAGAAGAGTGTAGAAGGACCACTTAGATGTTTCAACCTCAGAAAAATATTTGTAAAGACACAGACATGTCTGAGCAGTCCTTGGAAAGTACAGCAGGGAAAGAATTGATTACTTCTGCTTCCCACCATCCTCTTTTTCTCATGCCTCTCAGCCTAAGAAGCCTGATACATGTAATTACCATGTTAACCTCTAGATGGCAGTAAAGGAAAGAAAAGAACATTGAGTTACTAGGAGAGAGTAGTGGAAACAAATTAAAGGAGGTAGACGGAGTAAGGGGGTCAAATATGTGGTGACAGAAAGAAATCTAACTATGAGAGGTGAACACACAGTGTTAATATATATATGCCTTACTGTTAAAGTGTACAGCTGAAACTTATTGGATTCGTTAACCAGTGTCACCATAAAAAATTAATTAATTAAAAAATTAAAATAAAATAATAAAATAAAAGCTGCAAAAACAAATATTTAAAAAAATACAGCATATCAGAGTAAACAGATAAAATTTGAAGGAAAAACACTAAGAAAGGGAGTTCTTGCATATAATTCATAACCAATTCCTTAAGAGAAATCTCATTCCAAACTACTTAGAATTCTAAAACCAAATTTATAACTTACTTGGGATACGTTTGTGATAGTTCACCATAACGATGCCAATATTTATGCCTCACTTTATGCAATAAATGCTCTTGTACTAGGTGACTCCGAAAGTCCAAGTTCTAAAATTTCCTGAATGTACTCCTGAAAAAATGGTACGCAGATTCAGTTTTTGCAATTTGAATTATATTTTTTGATAGATTTTAACACGGACTCAATTTTGATTGTTCTGCTCTGCCTAGTAGTTTGGGACACTTATCTGAAATTGAAAGGTCAATGACATATGCCGGATCCACTCATTCACAGGAGAGCCTGTCTGGGTCCGTCTCCTCCTCTGAGTCCGTGGCTCCTGGGGTCAGAGTTGGTGCGTCGAGTCTGGGGCCAGACACAGAGTAGGTGTTCACAGTGTTGGGTGAACTGTGCTGACTCCACGGAGGGACCTGTGCATCATAGATCCTTCGATGAGGTCACAGATCTGCTAGGATGAGTGCGAGATGCTGAGCTGCAGAGGGCTGTTCCCAGAGCACGGGCCTGGAGTCCAGCAACATGCAGGCTGGACCGCCCGCATCCATGTTCCCAGAGAGCCCTGAGTGCAGGACTTGGCAACAGACACTGAGGCCAAATTGCCCTTGGAACCGAATATTCCCTGAAACGACCTCACATCCAAGGTCAGCCAAAATTGAGGCAAGCCAGCACCCCAGTTGCAGTCATGGAAACTGGCAAACACAGAGCTGAGTATCCAAATGACAAACTTCCAGTTTACATGGATGAATTTCTTCCTGGCATTTTGCCCACTTAAAACCTTATTAATATGCAGTTTAAGGGGAAAAAATGTGCTTGACAGTCTAAAGTGTTTACTATTGAAAATTCTTTTTAAAAAAATTGCAGATCTTTCACAAAAACGTAAACTTATAGAGTTGGAATGAACTTTAAGAAATCACCTTAGTCTATTCCATACCTCCAGGCAGAGTAGCTCGAAAGCCAAGCCAAAAACAAACACACACACA